>NW_028125002.1:0-123000 GCF_965194825.1 Balaenoptera physalus | reverse complement strand
CTCACCTTTACCGTTAAGCAGCCATAGTGTGTTTTCTAAACGTGTGTCTCTGTTCTGTTTTGTAATTCAGTTCAAGGGTAGCGGTTTTTACATTCCCTCTATAAGTGATATCTTATGATAAGTGTCATTTTCTGTGAGACTTATTTCATTTAGAATCATCCAACCTAAATCCACTCATCTTGCTGCTACTAGCATTATGACGTTGATTTCATGGCTGAGTGATATTCCATTGTACATAAGGACCACAACTTCTTTATCCATTTTTCTCTTTCCTGGGATATTTAAGGTGTAACGAAGTGGAGGTTCTTGTCAACAGAGCAGCCCTAAACTTTGGGGTGCCTGTGTCTTGCTGATTTTTAGTTTTCCCAATTTATACGCTCATGAGTGGAAGTGCCCTATGCTCTCTAAGCTGAGTTTTTTAGATGTTTCAGGACACACCGTTCACTTCTCCAGAGTGGCTGTTGGCAATTTACATCCCGCCCATCAGCGTAGCCAGGCTCCCGTTTCTCCATGGCCTGTCCTGCATTTCTGGTTTTGACACTTTATTCAGCATGGCCCTTTTGACCGATGGGAAGCGAGACTTCTTTGTAGCGCTGATTTGCCTTTCCAGGTTGCTTGGTTGGCCAAAAAGGGCGTATGCGTTTTTTGCTGAATATATTCAGGAAAAAACGCATACGCCCTTTTTGGCCAAGGGCGTCATTGTCGAGGTTTTGCCGCTTTTCCTGTGCTTTAAAGGCGATTCGAATCTCCCTCCTGAAATGTGTTTCCTGCAATTCTGCCTTGCTTTCAATTCCTCTTCGTTGCCTTCCCTCAATATATTTGTGGACGAGAGTTATCATTTATAAGTCTGCAGGTTTGTGAATTGCAGTGCCCCTGAGCTCCATTTTTCAACTCGCGTTCTTGGGAGCTGGCCTCAAAAGCGCAGGATTGCTTCACGCCCTATTTTGGTTCCGGCCGGCATGCTGAGCCTGTGGTTAATTCTTCTTCCTGATGAGAAAATAGAGTGACCTGTGCCTGTCCCAACACCTAGACCTAGTCTCTCATTGGTTCCCCCTCTTCCTGTTCATCCTCAGGACAAATTGCAACCTGTACGGAACAGGAGGTTAAAGGTGCTGATTCTCCAAGGAGGGAGATTGCTAGTAAAGCGGATGGAATGGCGAACCCGAGAACAAGGAGATGAGAAATGAGGTGCGTTTTGGAAACCTTTCCCGATCACACAGTGTACCGTCTTCTGGGGTTCTCATGCATGTTTTCGATGTAGGAAGATGCCCTTGAACCTGGAGATTTGTGACCCATGGGATGGGTACCACGCAGTATTACTTTAAAGGGTCTGCGTTTCCTCACCCAACCTCACCAAACCTCTCAGCCCCAAGAGTGTCCACCCTTATGTCTAAGTCAGCTGTGGGTTTAGATATGGTCAATCCAGGTGGCATCACAGCCCCTGAACGAATTTTGTAAGAATTTCTCTCTCTTTCACTGTCTTTGTTTCACGGGTTTTTAAAAGTAATTGACTTTTATAATGTGGTTTAGCTGCTTTTCACTGCTGTGTTTCTGCCGCTTTACACCCACTTGACTCACTTACAGAGAGATATCAATACATAGGTTTTAAGATTCTTACTAGTAAGATATATTTTTGGGCGGTGAATAGGGGGTGTTGAGTCCAATTCACTGAGCAAGGAGTAGGTCTTGTCTATTACCTATTGGGTTTATGGAACGGTATCTGAGCTAATTTGAAACCCTTGTTTTATGCATCACCTCACCTCACCTTTACCGTTAAGCAGCCATAGTGTGTTTTCTAAATGTGTGTCTCTGTTCTGTTTTGTAATTCAGTTCAAGGGTAGCGGTTTTTACATTCCCTCTATAAGTGATATCTTATGATAAGTGTCTTTTTCTGTGTGACTTATTTCACTTAGACTCGACGTACGTAAATCCACTCATCATGCTGCTACTAGCCTTATGACGTTGATTTCATGGCTGAGTGATATTCAATTGTACATAAGGACCACATCTTCTTTATCCATTTTTCTCTTTCCTGGGATATTTAAGGTGTAACGAAGTGGAGGTTCTTTTCAACAGAGCAGCCCTAAACTTTGGGGTGCCTGTGTCTTGCTGATTTTTAGTTTTCCCAATTTACACGCCCATGAGTGGAAGTGCCCTATGCTCTCTAAGCTGAGTTTTTTAGATGTTTCAGGACATACCGTACACTTCTCCAGAGTGGCTGTTGGCAATTTACGTCCCGCCCATCAGCGTAGCAAGGCTCCCATTTCTCCATGGCCTGTCCTGCATTTCTGGTTTTGACACTTTATTCAGCAGGGCCCTTTTGACCGATGGGAAGCGAGACTTCTTTGTAGCGCTGATTTGCCTTTCCAGGTTGCTTGGTTGGCCAAAAAGGGCGTATGCGTTTTTTCCTGAATATATTCAGGAAAAAACGCATACGCCCTTTTTGGCCAAGGGCATCATTGTCGAGGTTTTGCCGCTTTTCCTGTGCTTTAAAGGCGATTCGAATCTCCCTCCTGAAATCTGTTTCCTGCAATTCTGCCTTGCTTTCAACTCCTCTTCGTTGCCTTCCCTCAATATATTTGTGGACGAGAGTTATCATTTATAAGTCTGCAGGTTTGTGAAATGCAGTGCCCCTGAGCTCCATTTTTCAACTCGCTTTCTTGGGAGCAGGCCGCAAAAGCGCAGGATTGCTTCAGGCCCTATTCTGGTCCCGGGCGGCAGGCTGAGCCTGTGGTTAATTCTTCTTCCTGATGGGAAAATAGAGTGACCTGTGCCTGTCCCAACACCTAGACCTAGTCTCTCATTGGTTCCCCCTCTTCCTGTTCATCCTCAGGACAAATTGCAACCTGTACGGAACAGGAGGTTAAAGGTGCTGATGCTCCAAGGAGGGAGATTGCTAGTAAAGCGGCTGGAATGGCGAACCCGAGCACAAGGAGATGAGAAATGAGGTGCGTTTTGGACACCTTGCCCGATCACACGGTGTACCATCTTCTGGGTTTCTCATGCATGTTTTCGATGAGGAAGATGCCCTTGAACCTGGAGATTTGGGACCCATGGGATGGGCACCACGCAGTATTACTTTAAAGGGTCTGCGTTTCCTCACCCAACCTCACCAAACCTCTCAGCCCCAAGAGTGTCCACCCTTATGTCTCAATCAACTGTGGGTCTAGATATGGTCAATCCAGGTGGCATCACAGCCCCTGAACGAATTTTGTAAGAATTTCTCTCTCTTTCACTGTCTTTGTTTCACGGGTTTTTAAAAGTAATTGATTTTTATAATGGGGTTTAGCTGCTTTTCACTGCTGTGTTTATGCCGCTATACACCCACTTGACTCACTTACAGAGAGATATCAATACATAGGTTTTAAGATTCTTACTAGTCAGATATATTCTTGGGCGGTGAATAGGGGGTGTTGAGTCCAATTCACTGAGCAAGGAGTAGGTCTTGTCTATTACCTATTGTGTTTATGGAACGGTATCTGAGCTAATTTGAAACCCTTCTTTTATGCATCACCCCACCTCACCTTTCCCGTTAAGCAGCCGTAGTGTGTTTTCTAAACGTGTGACTCTGTTCTGTTTTGTAATTCAGTTCAAGGGTAGCGGTTTTTACATTCCCTCTATAAGTGATATCTTATGATAAGTGTCCTTTTCTGTGTGACTTATTTCACTTAGAATCATCGTACCTAAATCCATTCATCCTGCTGCTACTAGCCTTATGACGTTGATTTCATGGCTGAGTGATATTCCATTGTACATAAGGACCACAACTTCTTTATCCATTTTTCTCTTTCCTGGGATATTTAAGGTGTAACGAAGTGGAGGTTCTTGTCAACAGAGCAGCCCTAAACTTTGGGGTGCCTGTGTCTTGCTGATTTTTAGTTTTCCCAATTTATACGCTCATGAGTGGAAGTGCCCTATGCTCTCTAAGCTCAGTTTTTTAGATGTTTCAGGACACACCGTACACTTCTCCAGAGTGACTGTTGGAAATTTACATCCCGCCCATCAGCGTAGCCAGTCTCCCGTTTCTCCATGGCCTGTCCTGCATTTCTGGTTTTGACACTTTATTCAGCATGGCCCTTTTGACCGATGGGAAGCGAGACTTCTTTGTAGCGCTGATTTGCCTTTACAGGTTGCTTGGTTGGCCAAAAAGGGCGGATGCGTTTTTTCCTGAATATATTCAGGAAAAAACGCATCCGCCCTTTTTGGCCAAGGGTGTAATTGTCGAGGTTTTGCCGCTTTTCCTGTTCTTTAAAGGCGATTTGAATCTCCCTCCTGAGATCTGTTTCCTGCAATTCTGCCTTGCTTTCAAATCCCCTTCGTTGCCTTCCCTCAATATATTTGTGGACGAGAGTTATCATTTATAAGTCTGCAGGTTTGTGAATTGCAGTGCCCCTGAGCTCCATTTTTCAACTCGCTTTCTTGGGAGCTGGCCGCAAAAGCGCAGGATTGCTTCAGGCCCTATTCTGGTCCCGGGCGGCAGGCTGAGCCTGTGGTTAATTCTTCTTCCTGATGGGAAAATAGAGTGACCTGTGCCTGTCCCAACACCTAGAGCTAGTCTCTCATTTGTTCCCCCTCTTCCCGTTCATCCTCAGGACAAATTGCAACCTGTACGGAACAGGAGGTTAAAGGTGCTGATTCTCCAAGGAGGGAGATTGCTAGTAAAGCGGCTGGAATGGCGAACCCGAGCACAAGGAGATGAGAAATGAGGTGCGTTTTGGAAACCTTTCCCGATCACACGGTGTACCATCTTCTGGGTTTCTCATGCATGTTTTCGATGTAGGAAGATGCCCTTGAACTTGGAGATTTGGGACCCATGGGATGGGTACCACGCAGTATTGCTTTAAAGGGTCTGAGTTTCCTCACCCAACCTCACCAAACCTCTCAGCCCCAAGAGTGTCCACCCTTATGTCTCAATCAGCTGTGGGTCTAGATATGGTCAATCCAGGTGGCATCACAGCCCCTGAACGAATTGTGTAAGAATTTCTCTCTCTTTCACTGTCTTTGTTTCACGGGTTTTTAAAAGTAATTGATTTTTATATCGGGATTTAGCTGCTTTTCACTGCTGGGTTTATGCCGCTTTACACTCACTTGACTCACTTACAGAGAGATATCAATACATAGGTTTTAAGATTCTTACTAGTCAGATATATTCTTGGGCGGTGAATAGGGGGTGTTGAGTCCAATTCACTGAGCAAGGAGTATGTCTTGTCTATTACCTATTGGGTTTATGGAACGGTATCTGAGCTAATTTGAAACCCTTGTTTTATGCATCACCCCACCTCACCTTTCCCGTTAACCAGCCGTAGTGTGTTTTCTAAACGTGTGACTCTGTTCTGTTTTGTAATTCAGTTCAAGGGTAGCGGTTTTTACATTCCATCGATAAGTGATATCTTATGATAAGTGTCTTTTTCTGTGTGACTTATTTCACTTAGAATCGTCCTACCTAAATCCACTCATCATGCTGCTACTAGCCTTATGACGTTGATTTCATGGCTGAGTGATATTCCATTGTACATAAGGACCACAACTTCTTTATCCATTTTTCTCTTTCCTGGTATATTTAAGGTGTAACGAAGTGGAGGTTCTTGTCAACAGAGCAGCCCTAAACTTTGGGGTGCCTGTGTCTTGCTGATTTTCAGTTTTCCCAATTTATACGCCCATGAGTGGAAGTGCCCTATGCTCTCTAAGCTGAGTTTTTTAGATATTTCAGGACACACTGTACACTTCTCCAGAGTGGCTGTTGACAATTTACAACCCGCCCATCAGCGTAGCCAGGCTCCCGTTTCTCCATGGCCTGTCCTGCATTTCTGGTTTTGACACTTTATTCAGCATGGCCCTTTTGACCGATGGGAAGCGAGACTTCTTTGTAGCGCTGATTTGCCTTTCCATGTTGCTTGGTTGGCCAAAAAGGGCGGATGCGTTTTTTCCTGAATATATTCAGGAAAAAACGCATACGCCCTTTTTGGCCAAGGGCATCATTGTCGAGGTTTTGCCGCTTTTCCTGTTCTTTAAAGGCGATTCGAATCTCCCTCCTGAGATCTGTTTCCTGCAATTCTGCCTTGCTTTCAAATCCTCTTCGTTGCCTTCCCTCAATATATTTGTGGACGAGAGTTATCATTTATAAGTCTGCAGGTTTGTGAATTGCAGTGCCCCTGAGCTCCATTTTTCAACTCGCTTTCTTGGGAGCTGGCCGCAAAAGCGCAGGATTGCTTCAGGCCCTATTCTGGTCCCGGGCGGCAGGCTGAGCCTGTGGTTAATTCTTCTTCCTGATGGGAAAATAGAGTGACCTGTGCCTGTCCCAACACCTAGAGCTAGTCTCTCATTGGTTCCCCCTCTTCCCGTTCATCCTCAGGACAAATTGCAACCTGTACGGAACAGGAGGTTAAAGGTGCTGATTCTCCAAGGAGGGAGATTGCTAGTAAAGCGGCTGGAATGGCGAACCCGAGCACAAGGAGATGAGAAATGAGGTGCGTTTTGGAAACCTTTCCCGAACACACGTGTACCATCTTCTGGGTTTCTCATGCATGTTTTCGATGTAGGAAGATGCCCTTGAACCTGGAGATTTGGGACCCATGGAAAGGGCACCACGAAGTATTACTTTAAAGGGTCTGCGTTTCCTCACCCAACCTCACCAAACCTCTCAGCCCCAAGAGTGTCCACCCTTATGTCTCAATCAACTGTGGGTCTAGATATGGTCAATCCAGGTGGCATCACAGCCCCTGAACGAATTTTGTAAGAATTTCTCTCTCTTTCACTGTCTTTGTTTCACGGGTTTTTAAAAGTAATTGATTTTTATAATGGGGTTTAGCTGCTTTTCACTGCTGTGTTTCTGCCGCTTTACACCCACTTGACTCACTTACAGAGAGATATCAATACATAGGTTTTAAGATTCTTACTAGTCAGATATATTCTTGGGCGGTGAATAGGGGGTGTTGAGTCCAATTCACTGAGCAAGGAGTAGGTCTTGTCTATTACCTATTGGGTTTATGGAACGGTATCTGAGCTAATTTGAAACCCTTTTTTTATGCATCACCCCACCTCACCTTTACCGTTAAGCAGCCATAGTGTGTTTTCTAAATGTGTGTCTCTGTTCTGTTTTGTAATTCAGTTCAAGTGTAGCGGTTTTTACATTCCCTCTATAAGTGATATCTTATGATAAGTGTCTTTTTCTGTGTGACTTATTTCACTTAGACTCGACGTACGTAAATCCACTCATCATGCTGCTACTAGCCTTATGACGTTGATTTCATGGCTGAGTGATATTTCATTGTACATAAGGACCACATCTTCTTTATCCATTTTTCTCTTTCCTGGGATATTTAAGGTGTAACGAAGTGGAGGTTCTTTTCAACAGAGCAACCCTAAACTTTGGGGTGCCTGTGTCTTGCTGATTTTTACTTTTCCCAATTTATACGCCCATGAGTGGAAGTGCCCTATGCTCTCTAAGCTGAGTTTTTTAGATGTTTCAGGACATACCGTACACTTCTCCAGAGTGGCTGTTGGCAATTTACGTCCCGCCCATCAGCGTAGCAAGGCTCCCATTTCTCCATGGCCTGTCCTGCATTTCTGGTTTTGACACTTTATTCAGCAGGGCCCTTTTGACCGATGGGAAGCGAGACTTCTTTGTAGCGCTGATTTGCCTTTCCAGGTTGCTTGGTTGGCCAAAAAGGGCGTATGCGTTTTTTCCTGAATATATTCAGGAAAAAACGCATACGCCCTTTTTGGCCAAGGGCATCATTGTCGAGGTTTTGCCGCTTTTCCTGTGCTTTAAAGGCGATTCGAATCTCCCTCCTGAAATCTGTTTCCTGCAATTCTGCCTTGCTTTCAACTCCTCTTCGTTGCCTTCCCTCAATATATTTGTGGACGAGAGTTATCATTTATAAGTCTGCAGGTTTGTGAAATGCAGTGCCCCTGAGCTCCATTTTTCAACTCGCTTTCTTGGGAGCAGGCCGCAAAAGCGCAGGATTGCTTCAGGCCCTATTCTGGTCCCGGGCGGCAGGCTGAGCCTGTGGTTAATTCTTCTTCCTGATGGGAAAATAGAGTGACCTGTGCCTGTCCCAACACCTAGACCTAGTCTCTCATTGGTTCCCCCTCTTCCTGTTCATCCTCAGGACAAATTGCAACCTGTACGGAACAGGAGGTTAAAGGTGCTGATTCTCCAAGGAGGGAGATTGCTAGTAAAGCGGCTGGAATGGCGAACCCGAGCACAAGGAGATGAGAAATGAGGTGCGTTTTGGAAACCTTTCCCGAACACACGTGTACCATCTTCTGGGTTTCTCATGCATGTTTTCGATGTAGGAAGATGCCCTTGAACCTGGAGATTTGGGACCCATGGAAAGGGCACCACGAAGTATTACTTTAAAGGGTCTGCGTTTCCTCACCCAACCTCACCAAACCTCTCAGCCCCAAGAGTGTCCACCCTTATGTCTCAATCAACTGTGGGTCTAGATATGGTCAATCCAGGTGGCATCACAGCCCCTGAACGAATTTTGTAAGAATTTCTCTCTCTTTCACTGTCTTTGTTTCACGGGTTTTTAAAAGTAATTGATTTTTATAATGGGGTTTAGCTGCTTTTCACTGCTGTGTTTCTGCCGCTTTACACCCACTTGACTCACTTACAGAGAGATATCAATACATAGGTTTTAAGATTCTTACTAGTCAGATATATTCTTGGGCGGTGAATAGGGGGTGTTGAGTCCAATTCACTGAGCAAGGAGTAGGTCTTGTCTATTACCTATTGGGTTTATGGAACGGTATCTGAGCTAATTTGAAACCCTTTTTTTATGCATCACCCCACCTCACCTTTACCGTTAAGCAGCCATAGTGTGTTTTCTAAATGTGTGTCTCTGTTCTGTTTTGTAATTCAGTTCAAGGGTAGCGGTTTTTACATTCCCTCTATAAGTGATATCTTATGATAAGTGTCTTTTTCTGTGTGACTTATTTCACTTAGACTCGACGTACGTAAATCCACTCATCATGCTGCTACTAGCCTTATGACGTTGATTTCATGGCTGAGTGATATTTCATTGTACATAAGGACCACATCTTCTTTATCCATTTTTCTCTTTCCTGGGATATTTAAGGTGTAACGAAGTGGAGGTTCTTTTCAACAGAGCAACCCTAAACTTTGGGGTGCCTGTGTCTTGCTGATTTTTAGTTTTCCCAATTTACACGCCCATGAGTGGAAGTGCCCTATGCTCTCTAAGCTGAGTTTTTTAGATGTTTCAGGACATACCGTACACTTCTCCAGAGTGGCTGTTGGCAATTTACGTCCCGCCCATCAGCGTAGCAAGGCTCCCATTTCTCCATGGCCTGTCCTGCATTTCTGGTTTTGACACTTTATTCAGCAGGGCCCTTTTGACCGATGGGAAGCGAGACTTCTTTGTAGCGCTGATTTGCCTTTCCAGGTTGCTTGGTTGGCCAAAAAGGGCGTATGCGTTTTTTCCTGAATATATTCAGGAAAAAACGCATACGCCCTTTTTGGCCAAGGGCATCATTGTCGAGGTTTTGCCGCTTTTCCTGTGCTTTAAAGGCGATTCGAATCTCCCTCCTGAAATCTGTTTCCTGCAATTCTGCCTTGCTTTCAACTCCTCTTCGTTGCCTTCCCTCAATATATTTGTGGACGAGAGTTATCATTTATAAGTCTGCAGGTTTGTGAAATGCAGTGCCCCTGAGCTCCATTTTTCAACTCGCTTTCTTGGGAGCAGGCCGCAAAAGCGCAGGATTGCTTCAGGCCCTATTCTGGTCCCGGGCGGCAGGCTGAGCCTGTGGTTAATTCTTCTTCCTGATGGGAAAATAGAGTGACCTGTGCCTGTCCCAACACCTAGACCTAGTCTCTCATTGGTTCCCCCTCTTCCTGTTCATCCTCAGGACAAATTGCAACCTGTACGGAACAGGAGGTTAAAGGTGCTGATGCTCCAAGGAGGGAGATTGCTAGTAAAGCGGCTGGAATGGCGAACCCGAGCACAAGGAGATGAGAAATGAGGTGCGTTTTGGACACCTTGCCCGATCACACGGTGTACCATCTTCTGGGTTTCTCATGCATGTTTTCGATGAGGAAGATGCCCTTGAACCTGGAGATTTGGGACCCATGGGATGGGCACCACGCAGTATTACTTTAAAGGGTCTGCGTTTCCTCACCCAACCTCACCAAACCTCTCAGCCCCAAGAGTGTCCACCCTTATGTCTCAATCAACTGTGGGTCTAGATATGGTCAATCCAGGTGGCATCACAGCCCCTGAACGAATTTTGTAAGAATTTCTCTCTCTTTCACTGTCTTTGTTTCACGGGTTTTTAAAAGTAATTGATTTTTATAATGGGGTTTAGCTGCTTTTCACTGCTGTGTTTATGCCGCTATACACCCACTTGACTCACTTACAGAGAGATATCAATACATAGGTTTTAAGATTCTTACTAGTCAGATATATTCTTGGGCGGTGAATAGGGGGTGTTGAGTCCAATTCACTGAGCAAGGAGTAGGTCTTGTCTATTACCTATTGTGTTTATGGAACGGTATCTGAGCTAATTTGAAACCCTTCTTTTATGCATCACCCCACCTCACCTTTCCCGTTAAGCAGCCGTAGTGTGTTTTCTAAACGTGTGACTCTGTTCTGTTTTGTAATTCAGTTCAAGGGTAGCGGTTTTTACATTCCCTCTATAAGTGATATCTTATGATAAGTGTCCTTTTCTGTGTGACTTATTTCACTTAGAATCATCGTACCTAAATCCACTCATCCTGCTGCTACTAGCCTTATGACGTTGATTTCATGGCTGAGTGATATTCCATTGTACATAAGGACCACAACTCCTTTATCCATTTTTCTCTTTCCTGGGATATTTAAGGTGTAACGAAGTGGAGGTTCTTGTCAACAGAGCAGCCCTAAACTTTGGGGTGCCTGTGTCTTGCTGATTTTTAGTTTTCCCAATTTATACGCTCATGAGTGGAAGTGCCCTATGCTCTCTAAGCTGAGTTTTTTAGATGTTTCAGGACACACCGTACACTTCTCCAGAGTGACTGTTGGAAATTTACATCCCGCCCATCAGCGTAGCCAGTCTCCCGTTTCTCCATGGCCTGTCCTGCATTTCTGGTTTTGACACTTTATTCAGCATGGCCCTTTTGACCGATGGGAAGCGAGACTTCTTTGTAGCGCTGATTTGCCTTTACAGGTTGCTTGGTTGGCCAAAAAGGGCGGATGCGTTTTTTCCTGAATATATTCAGGAAAAAACGCATCCGCCCTTTTTGGCCAAGGGTGTAATTGTCGAGGTTTTGCCGCTTTTCCTGTTCTTTAAAGGCGATTTGAATCTCCCTCCTGAGATCTGTTTCCTGCAATTCTGCCTTGCTTTCAAATCCCCTTCGTTGCCTTCCCTCAATATATTTGTGGACGAGAGTTATCATTTATAAGTCTGCAGGTTTGTGAATTGCAGTGCCCCTGAGCTCCATTTTTCAACTCGCTTTCTTGGGAGCTGGCCGCAAAAGCGCAGGATTGCTTCAGGCCCTATTCTGGTCCCGGGCGGCAGGCTGAGCCTGTGGTTAATTCTTCTTCCTGATGGGAAAATAGAGTGACCTGTGCCTGTCCCAACACCTAGAGCTAGTCTCTCATTGGTTCCCCCTCTTCCCGTTCATCCTCAGGACAAATTGCAACCTGTACGGAACAGGAGGTTAAAGGTGCTGATTCTCCAAGGAGGGAGATTGCTAGTAAAGCGGCTGGAATGGCGAACCCGAGCACAAGGAGATGAGAAATGAGGTGCGTTTTGGAAACCTTTCCCGATCACACGGTGTACCATCTTCTGGGTTTCTCATGCATGTTTTCGATGTAGGAAGATGCCCTTGAACTTGGAGATTTGGGACCCATGGGATGGGTACCACGCAGTATTGCTTTAAAGGGTCTGAGTTTCCTCACCCAACCTCACCAAACCTCTCAGCCCCAAGAGTGTCCACCCTTATGTCTCAATCAGCTGTGGGTCTAGATATGGTCAATCCAGGTGGCATCACAGCCCCTGAACGAATTTTGTAAGAATTTCTCTCTCTTCACTGTCTTTGTTTCACGGGTTTTTAAAAGTAATTGATTTTTATAATGGGGTTTAGCTGCTTTTCACTGCTGTGTTTCTGCCGCTTTACACCCACTTGACTCACTTACAGAGAGATATCAATACATAGGTTTTAAGATTTTTACTAGTCAGATATATTCTTGGGCGGTGAATAGGGGGTGTTGAGTCCAATTCACTGAGCAAGGAGTAGGTCTTGTCTATTACCTATTGGGTTTATGGAACGGTATCTGAGCTAATTTGAAACCCTTATTTTCTGCATCACCCCACCTCACCTTTACCGTTAAGCAGCCATAGTGTGTTTTCTAAACGTGTGTCTCTGTTCTGTTTTGTAATTCAGTTCAAGGGTAGCGGTTTTTACATTCCCTCTATAAGTGATATCTTATGATAAGTGTCATTTTCTGTGAGACTTATTTCATTTAGAATCATCCAACCTAAATCCACTCATCTTGCTGCTACTAGCATTATGACGTTGATTTCATGGCTGAGTGATATTCTATTGTACATAAGGACCACAACTTCTTTATCCATTTTTGTCTTTCCTGGGATATTTAAGGTGTAACGAAGTGGAGGTTCTTGTCAACAGAGCAGCCCTAAACTTTGGGGAGCCTGTGTCTTGCTGATTTTTAGTTTTGCCAATTTATACGCCCATGAGTGGAAGTGCCCTATGCTCTCTAAGCTGAGTTTTTTAGATGTTTCAGGACACACCGTTCACTTCTCCAGAGTGGCTGTTGGCAATTTACATCCCGCCCATCAGCGTAGCCAGGCTCCCGTTTCTCCATGGCCTGTCCTGCATTTCTGGTTTTGACACTTTATTCAGCATGGCCCTTTTGACCGATGGGAAGCGAGACTTCTTTGTAGCGCTGATTTGCCTTTCCAGGTTGCTTGGTTGGCCAAAAAGGGCGTATGCGTTTTTTGCTGAATATATTCAGGAAAAAACGCATACGCCCTTTTTGGCCAAGGGCGTCATTGTCGAGGTTTTGCCGCTTTTCCTGTGCTTTAAAGGCGATTCGAATCTCCCTCCTGAAATGTGTTTCCTGCAATTCTGCCTTGCTTTCAATTCCTCTTCGTTGCCTTCCCTCAATATATTTGTGGACGAGAGTTATCATTTATAAGTCTGCAGGTTTGTGAATTGCAGTGCCCCTGAGCTCCATTTTTCAACTCGCGTTCTTGGGAGCTGGCCTCAAAAGCGCAGGATTGCTTCACGCCCTATTTTGGTTCCGGCCGGCATGCTGAGCCTGTGGTTAATTCTTCTTCCTGATGAGAAAATAGAGTGACCTGTGCCTGTCCCAACACCTAGACCTAGTCTCTCATTGGTTCCCCCTCTTCCTGTTCATCCTCAGGACAAATTGCAACCTGTACGGAACAGGAGGTTAAAGGTGCTGATGCTCCAAGGAGGGAGATTGCTAGTAAAGCGGATGGAATGGCGAACCCGAGAACAAGGAGATGAGAAATGAGGTGCGTTTTGGAAACCTTTCCCGATCACACAGTGTACCGTCTTCTGGGGTTCTCATGCATGTTTTCGATGTAGGAAGATGCCCTTGAACCTGGAGATTTGTGACCCATGGGATGGGTACCACGCAGTATTACTTTAAAGGGTCTGCGTTTCCTCACCCAACCTCACCAAACCTCTCAGCCCCAAGAGTGTCCACCCTTATGTCTAAGTCAGCTGTGGGTTTAGATATGGTCAATCCAGGTGGCATCACAGCCCCTGAACGAATTTTGTAAGAATTTCTCTCTCTTTCACTGTCTTTGTTTCACGGGTTTTTAAAAGTAATTGACTTTTATAATGTGGTTTAGCTGCTTTTCACTGCTGTGTTTCTGCCGCTTTACACCCACTTGACTCACTTACAGAGAGATATCAATACATAGGTTTTAAGATTCTTACTAGTAAGATATATTCTTGGGCGGTGAATAGGGGGTGTTGAGTCCAATTCACTGAGCAAGGAGTAGGTCTTGTCTATTACCTATTGGGTTTATGGAACGGTATCTGAGCTAATTTGAAACCCTTGTTTTATGCATCACCTCACCTCACCTTTACCGTTAAGCAGCCATAGTGTGTTTTCTAAATGTGTGTCTCTGTTCTGTTTTGTAATTCAGTTCAAGGGTAGCGGTTTTTACATTCCCTCTATAAGTGATATCTTATGATAAGTGTCTTTTTCTGTGTGACTTATTTCACTTAGACTCGACGTACGTAAATCCACTCATCATGCTGCTACTAGCCTTATGACGTTGATTTCATGGCTGAGTGATATTCAATTGTACATAAGGACCACATCTTCTTTATCCATTTTTCTCTTTCCTGGGATATTTAAGGTGTAACGAAGTGGAGGTTCTTTTCAACAGAGCAGCCCTAAACTTTGGGGTGCCTGTGTCTTGCTGATTTTTAGTTTTCCCAATTTACACGCCCATGAGTGGAAGTGCCCTATGCTCTCTAAGCTGAGTTTTTTAGATGTTTCAGGACATACCGTACACTTCTCCAGAGTGGCTGTTGGCAATTTACGTCCCGCCCATCAGCGTAGCAAGGCTCCCATTTCTCCATGGCCTGTCCTGCATTTCTGGTTTTGACACTTTATTCAGCAGGGCCCTTTTGACCGATGGGAAGCGAGACTTCTTTGTAGCGCTGATTTGCCTTTCCAGGTTGCTTGGTTGGCCAAAAAGGGCGTATGCGTTTTTTCCTGAATATATTCAGGAAAAAACGCATACGCCCTTTTTGGCCAAGGGCATCATTGTCGAGGTTTTGCCGCTTTTCCTGTGCTTTAAAGGCGATTCGAATCTCCCTCCTGAAATCTGTTTCCTGCAATTCTGCCTTGCTTTCAACTCCTCTTCGTTGCCTTCCCTCAATATATTTGTGGACGAGAGTTATCATTTATAAGTCTGCAGGTTTGTGAAATGCAGTGCCCCTGAGCTCCATTTTTCAACTCGCTTTCTTGGGAGCAGGCCGCAAAAGCGCAGGATTGCTTCAGGCCCTATTCTGGTCCCGGGCGGCAGGCTGAGCCTGTGGTTAATTCTTCTTCCTGATGGGAAAATAGAGTGACCTGTGCCTGTCCCAACACCTAGACCTAGTCTCTCATTGGTTCCCCCTCTTCCTGTTCATCCTCAGGACAAATTGCAACCTGTACGGAACAGGAGGTTAAAGGTGCTGATGCTCCAAGGAGGGAGATTGCTAGTAAAGCGGCTGGAATGGCGAACCCGAGCACAAGGAGATGAGAAATGAGGTGCGTTTTGGACACCTTGCCCGATCACACGGTGTACCATCTTCTGGGTTTCTCATGCATGTTTTCGATGAGGAAGATGCCCTTGAACCTGGAGATTTGGGACCCATGGGATGGGCACCACGCAGTATTACTTTAAAGGGTCTGCGTTTCCTCACCCAACCTCACCAAACCTCTCAGCCCCAAGAGTGTCCACCCTTATGTCTCAATCAACTGTGGGTCTAGATATGGTCAATCCAGGTGGCATCACAGCCCCTGAACGAATTTTGTAAGAATTTCTCTCTCTTTCACTGTCTTTGTTTCACGGGTTTTTAAAAGTAATTGATTTTTATAATGGGGTTTAGCTGCTTTTCACTGCTGTGTTTATGCCGCTATACACCCACTTGACTCACTTACAGAGAGATATCAATACATAGGTTTTAAGATTCTTACTAGTCAGATATATTCTTGGGCGGTGAATAGGGGGTGTTGAGTCCAATTCACTGAGCAAGGAGTAGGTCTTGTCTATTACCTATTGTGTTTATGGAACGGTATCTGAGCTAATTTGAAACCCTTCTTTTATGCATCACCCCACCTCACCTTTCCCGTTAAGCAGCCGTAGTGTGTTTTCTAAACGTGTGACTCTGTTCTGTTTTGTAATTCAGTTCAAGGGTAGCGGTTTTTACATTCCCTCTATAAGTGATATCTTATGATAAGTGTCCTTTTCTGTGTGACTTATTTCACTTAGAATCATCGTACCTAAATCCACTCATCCTGCTGCTACTAGCCTTATGACGTTGATTTCATGGCTGAGTGATATTCCATTGTACATAAGGACCACAACTTCTTTATCCATTTTTCTCTTTCCTGGGATATTTAAGGTGTAACGAAGTGGAGGTTCTTGTCAACAGAGCAGCCCTAAACTTTGGGGTGCCTGTGTCTTGCTGATTTTTAGTTTTCCCAATTTATACGCTCATGAGTGGAAATGCCCTATGCTCTCTAAGCTGAGTTTTTTAGATGTTTCAGGACACACCGTACACTTCTCCAGAGTGACTGTTGGAAATTTACATCCCGCCCATCAGCGTAGCCAGTCTCCCGTTTCTCCATGGCCTGTCCTGCATTTCTGGTTTTGACACTTTATTCAGCATGGCCCTTTTGACCGATGGGAAGCGAGACTTCTTTGTAGCGCTGATTTGCCTTTCCATGTTGCTTGGTTGGCCAAAAAGGGCGGATGCGTTTTTTCCTGAATATATTCAGGAAAAAACGCATACGCCCTTTTTGGCCAAGGGCATCATTGTCGAGGTTTTGCCGCTTTTCCTGTTCTTTAAAGGCGATTCGAATCTCCCTCCTGAGATCTGTTTCCTGAAATTCTGCCTTGCTTTCAAATCCTCTTCGTTGCCTTCCCTCAATATATTTGTGGACGAGAGTTATCATTTATAAGTCTGCAGGTTTGTGAATTGCAGTGCCCCTGAGCTCCATTTTTCAACTCGCTTTCTTGGGAGCTGGCCGCAAAAGCGCAGGATTGCTTCAGGCCCTATTCTGGTCCCGGGCGGCAGGCTGAGCCTGTGGTTAATTCTTCTTCCTGATGGGAAAATAGAGTGACCTGTGCCTGTCCCAACACCTAGAGCTAGTCTCTCATTGGTTCCCCCTCTTCCCGTTCATCCTCAGGACAAATTGCAACCTGTACGGAACAGGAGGTTAAAGGTGCTGATTCTCCAAGGAGGGAGATTGCTAGTAAAGCGGCTGGAATGGCGAACCCGAGCACAAGGAGATGAGAAATGAGGTGCGTTTTGGAAACCTTTCCCGAACACACGTGTACCATCTTCTGGGTTTCTCATGCATGTTTTCGATGTAGGAAGATGCCCTTGAACCTGGAGATTTGGGACCCATGGAAAGGGCACCACGAAGTATTACTTTAAAGGGTCTGCGTTTCCTCACCCAACCTCACCAAACCTCTCAGCCCCAAGAGTGTCCACCCTTATGTCTCAATCAACTGTGGGTCTAGATATGGTCAATCCAGGTGGCATCACAGCCCCTGAACGAATTTTGTAAGAATTTCTCTCTCTTTCACTGTCTTTGTTTCACGGGTTTTTAAAAGTAATTGATTTTTATAATGGGGTTTAGCTGCTTTTCACTGCTGTGTTTCTGCCGCTTTACACCCACTTGACTCACTTACAGAGAGATATCAATACATAGGTTTTAAGATTCTTACTAGTCAGATATATTCTTGGGCGGTGAATAGGGGGTGTTGAGTCCAATTCACTGAGCAAGGAGTAGGTCTTGTCTATTACCTATTGGGTTTATGGAACGGTATCTGAGCTAATTTGAAACCCTTGTTTTATGCATCACCCCACCTCACCTTTCCCGTTAACCAGCCGTAGTGTGTTTTCTAAACGTGTGACTCTGTTCTGTTTTGTAATTCAGTTCAAGGGTAGCGGTTTTTACATTCCATCAATAAGTGATATCTTATGATAAGTGTCTTTTTCTGTGTGACTTATTTCACTTAGAATCGTCCTACCTAAATCCACTCATCATGCTGCTACTTGCCTTATGACGTTGATTTCATGGCTGAGTGATATTCCATTGTACATAAGGACCACAACTTCTTTATCCATTTTTCTCTTTCCTGGTATATTTAAGGTGTAACGAAGTGGAGGTTCTTGTCAACAGAGCAGCCCTAAACTTTGGGGTGCCTGTGTCTTGCTGATTTTCAGTTTTCCCAATTTATACGCCCATGAGTGGAAGTGCCCTATGCTCTCTAAGCTGAGTTTTTTAGATATTTCAGGACACACTGTACACTTCTCCAGAGTGGCTGTTGACAATTTACATCCCGCCCATCAGCGTAGCCAGGCTCCCGTTTCTCCATGGCCTGTCCTGCATTTCTGGTTTTGACACTTTATTCAGCATGGCCCTTTTGACCGATGGGAAGCGAGACTTCTTTGTAGCGCTGATTTGCCTTTCCATGTTGCTTGGTTGGCCAAAAAGGGCGGATGCGTTTTTTCCTGAATATATTCAGGAAAAAACGCATACGCCCTTTTTGGCCAAGGGCATCATTGTCGAGGTTTTGCCGCTTTTCCTGTTCTTTAAAGGCGATTCGAATCTCCCTCCTGAGATCTGTTTCCTGCAATTCTGCCTTGCTTTCAAATCCTCTTCGTTGCCTTCCCTCAATATATTTGTGGACGAGAGTTATCATTTATAAGTCTGCAGGTTTGTGAATTGCAGTGCCCCTGAGCTCCATTTTTCAACTCGCTTTCTTGGGAGCTGGCCGCAAAAGCGCAGGATTGCTTCAGGCCCTATTCTGGTCCCGGGCGGCAGGCTGAGCCTGTGGTTAATTCTTCTTCCTGATGGGAAAATAGAGTGACCTGTGCCTGTCCCAACACCTAGAGCTAGTCTCTCATTGGTTCCCCCTCTTCCCGTTCATCCTCAGGACAAATTGCAACCTGTACGGAACAGGAGGTTAAAGGTGCTGATTCTCCAAGGAGGGAGATTGCTAGTAAAGCGGCTGGAATGGCGAACCCGAGCACAAGGAGATGAGAAATGAGGTGCGTTTTGGAAACCTTTCCCGAACACACGTGTACCATCTTCTGGGTTTCTCATGCATGTTTTCGATGTAGGAAGATGCCCTTGAACCTGGAGATTTGGGACCCATGGAAAGGGCACCACGAAGTATTACTTTAAAGGGTCTGCGTTTCCTCACCCAACCTCACCAAACCTCTCAGCCCCAAGAGTGTCCACCCTTATGTCTCAATCAACTGTGGGTCTAGATATGGTCAATCCAGGTGGCATCACAGCCCCTGAACGAATTTTGTAAGAATTTCTCTCTCTTTCACTGTCTTTGTTTCACGGGTTTTTAAAAGTAATTGATTTTTATAATGGGGTTTAGCTGCTTTTCACTGCTGTGTTTCTGCCGCTTTACACCCACTTGACTCACTTACAGAGAGATATCAATACATAGGTTTTAAGATTCTTACTAGTCAGATATATTCTTGGGCGGTGAATAGGGGGTGTTGAGTCCAATTCACTGAGCAAGGAGTAGGTCTTGTCTATTACCTATTGGGTTTATGGAACGGTATCTGAGCTAATTTGAAACCCTTTTTTTATGCATCACCCCACCTCACCTTTACCGTTAAGCAGCCATAGTGTGTTTTCTAAATGTGTGTCTCTGTTCTGTTTTGTAATTCAGTTCAAGTGTAGCGGTTTTTACATTCCCTCTATAAGTGATATCTTATGATAAGTGTCTTTTTCTGTGTGACTTATTTCACTTAGACTCGACGTACGTAAATCCACTCATCATGCTGCTACTAGCCTTATGACGTTGATTTCATGGCTGAGTGATATTTCATTGTACATAAGGACCACATCTTCTTTATCCATTTTTCTCTTTCCTGGGATATTTAAGGTGTAACGAAGTGGAGGTTCTTTTCAACAGAGCAACCCTAAACTTTGGGGTGCCTGTGTCTTGCTGATTTTTACTTTTCCCAATTTATACGCCCATGAGTGGAAGTGCCCTATGCTCTCTAAGCTGAGTTTTTTAGATGTTTCAGGACATACCGTACACTTCTCCAGAGTGGCTGTTGGCAATTTACGTCCCGCCCATCAGCGTAGCAAGGCTCCCATTTCTCCATGGCCTGTCCTGCATTTCTGGTTTTGACACTTTATTCAGCAGGGCCCTTTTGACCGATGGGAAGCGAGACTTCTTTGTAGCGCTGATTTGCCTTTCCAGGTTGCTTGGTTGGCCAAAAAGGGCGTATGCGTTTTTTCCTGAATATATTCAGGAAAAAACGCATACGCCCTTTTTGGCCAAGGGCATCATTGTCGAGGTTTTGCCGCTTTTCCTGTGCTTTAAAGGCGATTCGAATCTCCCTCCTGAAATCTGTTTCCTGCAATTCTGCCTTGCTTTCAACTCCTCTTCGTTGCCTTCCCTCAATATATTTGTGGACGAGAGTTATCATTTATAAGTCTGCAGGTTTGTGAAATGCAGTGCCCCTGAGCTCCATTTTTCAACTCGCTTTCTTGGGAGCAGGCCGCAAAAGCGCAGGATTGCTTCAGGCCCTATTCTGGTCCCGGGCGGCAGGCTGAGCCTGTGGTTAATTCTTCTTCCTGATGGGAAAATAGAGTGACCTGTGCCTGTCCCAACACCTAGACCTAGTCTCTCATTGGTTCCCCCTCTTCCTGTTCATCCTCAGGACAAATTGCAACCTGTACGGAACAGGAGGTTAAAGGTGCTGATTCTCCAAGGAGGGAGATTGCTAGTAAAGCGGCTGGAATGGCGAACCCGAGCACAAGGAGATGAGAAATGAGGTGCGTTTTGGAAACCTTTCCCGAACACACGTGTACCATCTTCTGGGTTTCTCATGCATGTTTTCGATGTAGGAAGATGCCCTTGAACCTGGAGATTTGGGACCCATGGAAAGGGCACCACGAAGTATTACTTTAAAGGGTCTGCGTTTCCTCACCCAACCTCACCAAACCTCTCAGCCCCAAGAGTGTCCACCCTTATGTCTCAATCAACTGTGGGTCTAGATATGGTCAATCCAGGTGGCATCACAGCCCCTGAACGAATTTTGTAAGAATTTCTCTCTCTTTCACTGTCTTTGTTTCACGGGTTTTTAAAAGTAATTGATTTTTATAATGGGGTTTAGCTGCTTTTCACTGCTGTGTTTCTGCCGCTTTACACCCACTTGACTCACTTACAGAGAGATATCAATACATAGGTTTTAAGATTCTTACTAGTCAGATATATTCTTGGGCGGTGAATAGGGGGTGTTGAGTCCAATTCACTGAGCAAGGAGTAGGTCTTGTCTATTACCTATTGGGTTTATGGAACGGTATCTGAGCTAATTTGAAACCCTTTTTTTATGCATCACCCCACCTCACCTTTACCGTTAAGCAGCCATAGTGTGTTTTCTAAATGTGTGTCTCTGTTCTGTTTTGTAATTCAGTTCAAGGGTAGCGGTTTTTACATTCCCTCTATAAGTGATATCTTATGATAAGTGTCTTTTTCTGTGTGACTTATTTCACTTAGACTCGACGTACGTAAATCCACTCATCATGCTGCTACTAGCCTTATGACGTTGATTTCATGGCTGAGTGATATTTCATTGTACATAAGGACCACATCTTCTTTATCCATTTTTCTCTTTCCTGGGATATTTAAGGTGTAACGAAGTGGAGGTTCTTTTCAACAGAGCAACCCTAAACTTTGGGGTTCCTGTGTCTTGCTGATTTTTACTTTTCCCAATTTATACGCCCATGAGTGGAAGTGCCCTATGCTCTCTAAGCTGAGTTTTTTAGATGTTTCAGGACATACCGTACACTTCTCCAGAGTGGCTGTTGGCAATTTACGTCCCGCCCATCAGCGTAGCAAGGCTCCCATTTCTCCATGGCCTGTCCTGCATTTCTGGTTTTGACACTTTATTCAGCAGGGCCCTTTTGACCGATGGGAAGCGAGACTTCTTTGTAGCGCTGATTTGCCTTTCCAGGTTGCTTGGTTGGCCAAAAAGGGCGTATGCGTTTTTTCCTGAATATATTCAGGAAAAAACGCATACGCCCTTTTTGGCCAAGGGCATCATTGTCGAGGTTTTGCCGCTTTTCCTGTGCTTTAAAGGCGATTCGAATCTCCCTCCTGAAATCTGTTTCCTGCAATTCTGCCTTGCTTTCAACTCCTCTTCGTTGCCTTCCCTCAATATATTTGTGGACGAGAGTTATCATTTATAAGTCTGCAGGTTTGTGAAATGCAGTGCCCCTGAGCTCCATTTTTCAACTCGCTTTCTTGGGAGCAGGCCGCAAAAGCGCAGGATTGCTTCAGGCCCTATTCTGGTCCCGGGCGGCAGGCTGAGCCTGTGGTTAATTCTTCTTCCTGATGGGAAAATAGAGTGACCTGTGCCTGTCCCAACACCTAGACCTAGTCTCTCATTGGTTCCCCCTCTTCCTGTTCATCCTCAGGACAAATTGCAACCTGTACGGAACAGGAGGTTAAAGGTGCTGATTCTCCAAGGAGGGAGATTGCTAGTAAAGCGGCTGGAATGGCGAACCCGAGAACAAGGAGATGAGAAATGAGGTGCGTTTTGGAAACCTTTCCCGATCACACGGTGTACCATCTTCTGGGTTTCTCATGCATGTTTTCGATGTAGGAAGATGCCCTTGAACCTGGAGATTTGGGACCCATGGGATGGGTACCACGCAGTATTACTTTAAAGGGTCTGCGTTTCCTCACCCAACCTCACCAAACCTCTCAGCCCCAAGAGTGTCCACCCTTATGTCTCAGTCAGCTGTGGGTCTAGATATGGTCAATCCAGGTGGCATCACAGCCCCTGAACGAATTGTGTAAGAATTTCTCTCTCTTTCACTGTCTTTGTTTCACGGGTTTTTAAAAGTAATTGACTTTTATAATGGGGTTTAGGTGCTTTTCTCTGCTGTGTTTATGCCGCTTTACACCCACTTGACTCACTTACAGAGAGATATCAATACATAGGTTTTAAGATTCTTACTAGTCAGACATATTCTTGGGCGGTGAATAGGGGGTGTTGAGTCCAATTCACTGAGCAAGGAGTAGGTCTTGTCTATTACCTATTGTGTTTATGGAACGGTATCTGAGCTAATTTGAAACCCTTGTTTTATGCATCACCCCACCTCACCTTTCCCGTTAAGCAGCCATAGTGTGTTTTCTAAACGTGTGTCTCTGTTCTGTTTTGTAATTCAGTTCAAGGGTAGCGGTTTTTACATTCCCTCTATAAGTGATATCTTATGATAAGTGTCTTTTTCTGTGTGACTTATTTCACTTAGAATCATCGTACCTAAATCCACTCATCATGCTGCTACTAGCCTTATGACGTTGATTTCATGGCTGAGTGATATTCCATTGTACATAAGAACCACAACTTCTTTATCCATTTTTCTCTTTCCTGGGATATTTAATGTGTAACGAAGTGGAGGTTCTTTTCAACAGAGCAGCCCTAAACTTTGAGATGCCTGTGTCTTGCTGATTTTTAGTTTTCCCAATTTATACGCCCATGTGTGGAATTGCCCTATGCTCTCTAAGCTGAGTTTTTTAGATGTTTCAGGACATACCGTACACTTCTCCAGAGTGGCTGTTGGCAATTTACGTCCGGCCCATAAGCGTAGCAAGGCTCCCGTTTCTCCATGGCCTGTCCTGCATTTCTGGTTTTGACACTTTATTCAGCATGGCCCTTTTGACCGATGGGAAGCGAGACTTCTTTGTAGCGCTGATTTGCCTTTCCAGGTTGCTTGGTTGGCCAAAAAGGGCGTATGCATTTTTTCCTGAATATATTCAGGAAAAAACGCATACGCCCTTTTTGGCCAAGGGCGTCATTGTCGAGGTTTTGCCGCTTTTCCTGTGCTTTAAAGGCGATTCGAATCTCCCTCCTGAAATATATTTCCTGTAATTCTGCTTGGCTTTCAAATCCTCTTCGTTGCCTTCCCTCAATATATTTGTGGACGAGAGTTATCATTTATAAGTCTACAGGTTTGTGAATTGCAGTGCCCCTGAGCTCCATTTTTCAACTCGCTTTCTTGGGAGCTGGCCGCAAAAGCGCAGGATTGCTTCAGGCCCTATTCTGGTCCCGGGCGGCAGGCTGAGCCTGTGGTTAATTCTTCTTCCTGATTGGAAAATAGAGTGACCTGTGCCTGTCCCAAAACCTAGACCTAGTCTCTCATTGGTTCCCCCTCTTCCTGTTCATCCTCAGGACAAATTGCAACCTGTACGGAACAGGAGGTTAAAGGTGCTGATTCTCCAAGGAGGCAGATTGCTAGTGAAGCGGCTGGAATGGCGAACCCGAGCACAAGGAGATGAGAAATGAGGTGCGTTTTAGAAACCTTTGCCGATCACACGGTGTACCGTCTTCTCGGTTTCTCATGCATGTTTTCCATGTAGGAAGATGCCCTTGAACCTGGAGATTTGGGACCCATGGGATGGGTAGCACGCAGTATTACTTTAAAGGTTCTGCGTTTCCTCACCCAGCCTCACCAAACCTCTCAGCCCCATGAGTGTCCACCCTTATGTCTTAATCAGCTATGGGTCTAGATATGGTCAATCCAGGTGGCATCACAGCCCCTGAACGAATTTTGTAAGAATTACTCTCTCTTTCACTGTCTTTGTTTCACGGGTTTTTAAAAGTAATTGATTTTTATATTGAGGTTTAGCTGCTTTTCACTGCTGTGTTTCTCCCGCTTTTCACCCACTTGACTCACTTACAGAGAGATATCAATACATAGGTTTTAAGATTCTTACTAGTCAGATATATTCTTGGGCGGTGAATAGGGGGTGTTGAGTCCAATTCACTGAGCAAGGAGTAGGTCTTGTCTATTACCTAATGGGTTTATGGAACAATATCTGAGCTAATTTGAAAAGCTTGTTTTATGCATCACACCACCTCACCTTTCCCCTTAAGCAGCCATAGTGTGCTTTCTAAACGTGTGACTCTGCTCTGTTTTGTAATTCAGTTCAAGGGTAGCGGTTTTTACATTCCCTCTATAAGTGATATCTTATGATAAGTGTCTTTTTCTGTGTGACTTATTTCACTTAGACTCGACGTACGTAAATCCACTCATCATGCTGCTACTAGCCTTATGACGTTGATTTCATGGCTGAGTGATATTCCATTGTACATAAGGACCACATCTTCTTTATCCATTTTTCTCTTTCCTGGGATATTTAAGGTGTAACGAAGTGGAGGTTCTTTTCAACAGAGCAGCCCTAAACTTTGGGGTGCCTGTGTCTTGCTGATTTTTAGTTTTCCCAATTTATACGCCCATGAGTGGAAGTGCCCTATGCTCTCTAAGCTGAGTTTTTTAGATGTTTCAGGACACACCGTACACTTCTCCAGAGTGACTGTTGGAAATTTACATCCCGCCCATCAGCGTAGCCAGTCTCCCGTTTCTCCATGGCCTGTCCTGCATTTCTGGTTTTGACACTTTATTCAGCATGGCCCTTTTGACCGATGGGAAGCGAGACTTCTTTGTAGCGCTGATTTGCCTTTACAGGTTGCTTGGTTGGCCAAAAAGGGCGGATGCGTTTTTTCCTGAATATATTCAGGAAAAAACGCATCCGCCCTTTTTGGCCAAGGGTGTAATTGTCGAGGTTTTGCCGCTTTTCCTGTTCTTTAAAGGCGATTTGAATCTCCCTCCTGAGATCTGTTTCCTGCAATTCTGCCTTGCTTTCAAATCCCCTTCGTTGCCTTCCCTCAATATATTTGTGGACGAGAGTTATCATTTATAAGTCTGCAGGTTTGTGAATTGCAGTGCCCCTGAGCTCCATTTTTCAACTCGCTTTCTTGGGAGCTGGCCGCAAAAGCGCAGGATTGCTTCAGGCCCTATTCTGGTCCCGGGCGGCAGGCTGAGCCTGTGGTTAATTCTTCTTCCTGATGGGAAAATAGAGTGACCTGTGCCTGTCCCAACACCTAGAGCTAGTCTCTCATTGGTTCCCCCTCTTCCCGTTCAACCTCAGGACAAATTGCAACCTGTACGGAACAGGAGGTTAAAGGTGCTGATTCTCCAAGGAGGGAGATTGCTAGTAAAGCGGCTGGAATGGCGAACCCGAGCACAAGGAGATGAGAAATGAGGTGCGTTTTGGAAACCTTTCCCGATCACACGGTGTACCATCTTCTGGGTTTCTCATGCATGTTTTCGATGTAGGAAGATGCCCTTGAACTTGGAGATTTGGGACCCATGGGATGGGTACCACGCAGTATTGCTTTAAAGGGTCTGAGTTTCCTCACCCAACCTCACCAAACCTCTCAGCCCCAAGAGTGTCCACCCTTATGTCTCAATCAGCTGTGGGTCTAGATATGGTCAATCCAGGTGGCATCACAGCCCCTGAACGAATTGTGTAAGAATTTCTCTCTCTTTCACTGTCTTTGTTTCACGGGTTTTTAAAAGTAATTGATTTTTATATCGGGATTTAGCTGCTTTTCACTGCTGTGTTTATGCCGCTTTACACTCACTTGACTCACTTACAGAGAGATATCAATACATAGGTTTTAAGATTCTTACTAGTCAGATATATTCTTGGGCGGTGAATAGGGGGTGTTGAGTCCAATTCACTGAGCAAGGAGTATGTCTTGTCTATTACCTATTGGGTTTATGGAACGGTATCTGAGCTAATTTGAAACCCTTGTTTTATGCATCACCCCACCTCACCTTTCCCGTTAACCAGCCGTAGTGTGTTTTCTAAACGTGTGACTCTGTTCTGTTTTGTAATTCAGTTCAAGGGTAGCGGTTTTTACATTCCATCGATAAGTGATATCTTATGATAAGTGTCTTTTTCTGTGTGACTTATTTCACTTAGAATCGTCCTACCTAAATCCACTCATCATGCTGCTACTAGCCTTATGACGTTGATTTCATGGCTGAGTGATATTCCATTGTACATAAGGACCACAACTTCTTTATCCATTTTTCTCTTTCCTGGTATATTTAAGGTGTAACGAAGTGGAGGTTCTTGTCAACAGAGCAGCCCTAAACTTTGGGGTGCCTGTGTCTTGCTGATTTTCAGTTTTCCCAATTTATACGCCCATGAGTGGAAGTGCCCTATGCTCTCTAAGCTGAGTTTTTTAGATATTTCAGGACACACTGTACACTTCTCCAGAGTGGCTGTTGAGAATTTACATCCCGCCCATCAGCGTAGCCAGGCTCCCGTTTCTCCATGGCCTGTCCTGCATTTCTGGTTTTGACACTTTATTCAGCATGGCCCTTTTGACCGATGGGAAGCGAGACTTCTTTGTAGCGCTGATTTGCCTTTCCATGTTGCTTGGTTGGCCAAAAAGGGCGGATGCGTTTTTTCCTGAATATATTCAGGAAAAAACGCATACGCCCTTTTTGGCCAAGGGCATCATTGTCGAGGTTTTGCCGCTTATCCTGTTCTTTAAAGGCGATTCGAATCTCCCTCCTGAGATCTGTTTCCTGCAATTCTGCCTTGCTTTCAAATCCTCTTCGTTGCCTTCCCTCAATATATTTGTGGACGAGAGTTATCATTTATAAGTCTGCAGGTTTGTGAATTGCAGTGCCCCTGAGCTCCATTTTTCAACTCGCTTTCTTGGGAGCTGGCCGCAAAAGCGCAGGATTGCTTCAGGCCCTATTCTGGTCCCGGGCGGCAGGCTGAGCCTGTGGTTAATTCTTCTTCCTGATGGGAAAATAGAGTGACCTGTGCCTGTCCCAACACCTAGAGCTAGTCTCTCATTGGTTCCCCCTCTTCCCGTTCATCCTCAGGACAAATTGCAACCTGTACGGAACAGGAGGTTAAAGGTGCTGATTCTCCAAGGAGGGAGATTGCTAGTAAAGCGGCTGGAATGGCGAACCCGAGCACAAGGAGATGAGAAATGAGGTGCGTTTTGGAAACCTTTCCCGAACACACGTGTACCATCTTCTGGGTTTCTCATGCATGTTTTCGATGTAGGAAGATGCCCTTGAACCTGGAGATTTGGGACCCATGGAAAGGGCACCACGAAGTATTACTTTAAAGGGTCTGCGTTTCCTCACCCAACCTCACCAAACCTCTCAGCCCCAAGAGTGTCCACCCTTATGTCTCAATCAACTGTGGGTCTAGATATGGTCAATCCAGGTGGCATCACAGCCCCTGAACGAATTTTGTAAGAATTTCTCTCTCTTTCACTGTCTTTGTTTCACGGGTTTTTAAAAGTAATTGATTTTTATAATGGGGTTTAGCTGCTTTTCACTGCTGTGTTTCTGCCGCTTTACACCCACTTGACTCACTTACAGAGAGATATCAATACATAGGTTTTAAGATTCTTACTAGTCAGATATATTCTTGGGCGGTGAATAGGGGGTGTTGAGTCCAATTCACTGAGCAAGGAGTAGGTCTTGTCTATTACCTATTGGGTTTATGGAACGGTATCTGAGCTAATTTGAAACCCTTTTTTTATGCATCACCCCACCTCACCTTTACCGTTAAGCAGCCATAGTGTGTTTTCTAAATGTGTGTCTCTGTTCTGTTTTGTAATTCAGTTCAAGGGTAGCGGTTTTTACATTCCCTCTATAAGTGATATCTTATGATAAGTGTCTTTTTCTTTGTGACTTATTTCACTTAGACTCGACGTACGTAAATCCACTCATCATGCTGCTACTAGCCTTATGACGTTGATTTCATGGCTGAGTGATATTTCATTGTACATAAGGACCACATCTTCTTTATCCATTTTTCTCTTTCCTGGGATATTTAAGGTGTAACGAAGTGGAGGTTCTTTTCAACAGAGCAGCCCTAAACTTTGGGGTGCCTGTGTCTTGCTGATTTTTACTTTTCCCAATTTATACGCCCATGAGTGGAAGTGCCCTATGCTCTTTAAGCTGAGTTTTTTAGATGTTTCAGGACATACCGTACACTTCTCCAGAGTGGCTGTTGGCAATTTACGTCCCGCCCATCAGCGTAGCAAGGCTCCCATTTCTCCATGGCCTGTCCTGCATTTCTGGTTTTGACACTTTATTCAGCAGGGCCCTTTTGACCGATGGGAAGCGAGACTTCTTTGTAGCGCTGATTTGCCTTTCCAGGTTGCTTGGTTGGCCAAAAAGGGCGTATGCGTTTTTTCCTGAATATATTCAGGAAAAAACGCATACGCCCTTTTTGGCCAAGGGCATCATTGTCGAGGTTTTGCCGCTTTTCCTGTGCTTTAAAGGCGATTCGAATCTCCCTCCTGAAATCTGTTTCCTGCAATTCTGCCTTGCTTTCAACTCCTCTTCGTTGCCTTCCCTCAATATATTTGTGGACGAGAGTTATCATTTATAAGTCTGCAGGTTTGTGAAATGCAGTGCCCCTGAGCTCCATTTTTCAACTCGCTTTCTTGGGAGCAGGCCGCAAAAGCGCAGGATTGCTTCAGGCCCTATTCTGGTCCCGGGCGGCAGGCTGAGCCTGTGGTTAATTCTTCTTCCTGATGGGAAAATAGAGTGACCTGTGCCTGTCCCAACACCTAGAGCTAGTCTCTCATTGGTTCCCCCTCTTCCTGTTCATCCTCAGGACAAATTGCAACCTGTACGGAACAGGAGGTTAAAGGTGCTGATTCTCCAAGGAGGGAGATTGCTAGTAAAGCGGCTGGAATGGCGAACCCGAGCACAAGGAGATGAGAAATGAGGTGCGTTTTGGAAACCTTTCCCGAACACACGTGTACCATCTTCTGGGTTTCTCATGCATGTTTTCGATGTAGGAAGATGCCCTTGAACCTGGAGATTTGGGACCCATGGAAAGGGCACCACGAAGTATTACTTTAAAGGGTCTGCGTTTCCTCACCCAACCTCACCAAACCTCTCAGCCCCAAGAGTGTCCACCCTTATGTCTCAATCAACTGTGGGTCTAGATATGGTCAATCCAGGTGGCATCACAGCCCCTGAACGAATTTTGTAAGAATTTCTCTCTCTTTCACTGTCTTTGTTTCACGGGTTTTTAAAAGTAATTGATTTTTATAATGGGGTTTAGCTGCTTTTCACTGCTGTGTTTCTGCCGCTTTACACCCACTTGACTCACTTACAGAGAGATATCAATACATAGGTTTTAAGATTCTTACTAGTCAGATATATTCTTGGGCGGTGAATAGGGGGTGTTGAGTCCAATTCACTGAGCAAGGAGTAGGTCTTGTCTATTACCTATTGGGTTTATGGAACGGTATCTGAGCTAATTTGAAACCCTTTTTTTATGCATCACCCCACCTCACCTTTACCGTTAAGCAGCCATAGTGTGTTTTCTAAATGTGTGTCTCTGTTCTGTTTTGTAATTCAGTTCAAGGGTAGCGGTTTTTACATTCCCTCTATAAGTGATATCTTATGATAAGTGTCTTTTTCTGTGTGACTTATTTCACTTAGACTCGACGTACGTAAATCCACTCATCATGCTGCTACTAGCCTTATGACGTTGATTTCATGGCTGAGTGATATTTCATTGTACATAAGGACCACATCTTCTTTATCCATTTTTCTCTTTCCTGGGATATTTAAGGTGTAACGAAGTGGAGGTTCTTTTCAACAGAGCAGCCCTAAACTTTGGGGTGCCTGTGTCTTGCTGATTTTTACTTTTCCCAATTTATACGCCCATGAGTGGAAGTGCCCTATGCTCTTTAAGCTGAGTTTTTTAGATGTTTCAGGACATACCGTACACTTCTCCAGAGTGGCTGTTGGCAATTTACGTCCCGCCCATCAGCGTAGCAAGGCTCCCATTTCTCCATGGCCTGTCCTGCATTTCTGGTTTTGACACTTTATTCAGCAGGGCCCTTTTGACCGATGGGAAGCGAGACTTCTTTGTAGCGCTGATTTGCCTTTCCAGGTTGCTTGGTTGGCCAAAAAGGGCGTATGCGTTTTTTCCTGAATATATTCAGGAAAAAACGCATACGCCCTTTTTGGCCAAGGGCATCATTGTCGAGGTTTTGCCGCTTTTCCTGTGCTTTAAAGGCGATTCGAATCTCCCTCCTGAAATCTGTTTCCTGCAATTCTGCCTTGCTTTCAACTCCTCTTCGTTGCCTTCCCTCAATATATTTGTGGACGAGAGTTATCATTTATAAGTCTGCAGGTTTGTGAAATGCAGTGCCCCTGAGCTCCATTTTTCAACTCGCTTTCTTGGGAGCAGGCCGCAAAAGCGCAGGATTGCTTCAGGCCCTATTCTGGTCCCGGGCGGCAGGCTGAGCCTGTGGTTAATTCTTCTTCCTGATGGGAAAATAGAGTGACCTGTGCCTGTCCCAACACCTAGACCTAGTCTCTCATTGGTTCCCCCTCTTCCTGTTCATCCTCAGGACAAATTGCAACCTGTACGGAACAGGAGGTTAAAGGTGCTGATTCTCCAAGGAGGGAGATTGCTAGTAAAGCGGCTGGAATGGCGAACCCGAGAACAAGGAGATGAGAAATGAGGTGCGTTTTGGAAACCTTTCCCGATCACACGGTGTACCATCTTCTGGGTTTCTCATGCATGTTTTCGATGTAGGAAGATGCCCTTGAACCTGGAGATTTGGGACCCATGGGATGGGTACCACGCAGTATTACTTTAAAGGGTCTGCGTTTCCTCACCCAACCTCACCAAACCTCTCAGCCCCAAGAGTGTCCACCCTTATGTCTCAGTCAGCTGTGGGTCTAGATATGGTCAATCCAGGTGGCATCACAGCCCCTGAACGAATTGTGTAAGAATTTCTCTCTCTTTCACTGTCTTTGTTTCACGGGTTTTTAAAAGTAATTGACTTTTATAATGGGGTTTAGGTGCTTTTCTCTGCTGTGTTTATGCCGCTTTACACCCACTTGACTCACTTACAGAGAGATATCAATACATAGGTTTTAAGATTCTTACTAGTCAGACATATTCTTGGGCGGTGAATAGGGGGTGTTGAGTCCAATTCACTGAGCAAGGAGTAGGTCTTGTCTATTACCTATTGTGTTTATGGAACGGTATCTGAGCTAATTTGAAACCCTTGTTTTATGCATCACCCCACCTCACCTTTCCCGTTAAGCAGCCATAGTGTGTTTTCTAAACGTGTGTCTCTGTTCTGTTTTGTAATTCAGTTCAAGGGTAGCGGTTTTTACATTCCCTCTATAAGTGATATCTTATGATAAGTGTCTTTTTCTGTGTGACTTATTTCACTTAGAATCATCGTACCTAAATCCACTCATCATGCTGCTACTAGCCTTATGACGTTGATTTCATGGCTGAGTGATATTCCATTGTACATAAGAACCACAACTTCTTTATCCATTTTTCTCTTTCCTGGGATATTTAATGTGTAACGAAGTGGAGGTTCTTTTCAACAGAGCAGCCCTAAACTTTGAGATGCCTGTGTCTTGCTGATTTTTAGTTTTCCCAATTTATACGCCCATGTGTGGAATTGCCCTATGCTCTCTAAGCTGAGTTTTTTAGATGTTTCAGGACATACCGTACACTTCTCCAGAGTGGCTGTTGGCAATTTACGTCCGGCCCATAAGCGTAGCAAGGCTCCCGTTTCTCCATGGCCTGTCCTGCATTTCTGGTTTTGACACTTTATTCAGCATGGCCCTTTTGACCGATGGGAAGCGAGACTTCTTTGTAGCGCTGATTTGCCTTTCCAGGTTGCTTGGTTGGCCAAAAAGGGCGTATGCATTTTTTCCTGAATATATTCAGGAAAAAACGCATACGCCCTTTTTGGCCAAGGGCGTCATTGTCGAGGTTTTGCCGCTTTTCCTGTGCTTTAAAGGCGATTCGAATCTCCCTCCTGAAATATATTTCCTGTAATTCTGCTTGGCTTTCAAATCCTCTTCGTTGCCTTCCCTCAATATATTTGTGGACGAGAGTTATCATTTATAAGTCTACAGGTTTGTGAATTGCAGTGCCCCTGAGCTCCATTTTTCAACTCGCTTTCTTGGGAGCTGGCCGCAAAAGCGCAGGATTGCTTCAGGCCCTATTCTGGTCCCGGGCGGCAGGCTGAGCCTGTGGTTAATTCTTCTTCCTGATGGGAAAATAGAGTGACCTGTGCCTGTCCCAAAACCTAGACCTAGTCTCTCATTGGTTCCCCCTCTTCCTGTTCATCCTCAGGACAAATTGCAACCTGTACGGAACAGGAGGTTAAAGGTGCTGATTCTCCAAGGAGGGAGATTGCTAGTGAAGCGGCTGGAATGGCGAACCCGAGCACAAGGAGATGAGAAATGAGGTGCGTTTTAGAAACCTTTGCCGATCACACGGTGTACCGTCTTCTCGGTTTCTCATGCATGTTTTTCATGTAGGAAGATGCCCTTGATCCTGGAGATTTGGGACCCATGGGATGGGTAGCACGCAGTATTACTTTAAAGGTTCTGCGTTTCCTCACCCAACCTCCCAAACCTCTCAGCCCCATGAGTGTCCACCCTTATGTCTTAATCAGCTATGGGTCTAGATATGGTCAATCCAGGTGGCATCACAGCCCCTGAACGAATTTTGTAAGAATTACTCTCTCTTTCACTGTCTTTGTTTCACGGGTTTTTAAAAGTAATTGATTTTTATATTGAGGTTTAGCTGCTTTTCACTGCTGTGTTTCTCCCGCTTTTCACCCACTTGACTCACTTACAGAGAGATATCAATACATAGGTTTTAAGATTCTTACTAGTCAGATATATTCTTGGGCGGTGAATAGGGGGTGTTGAGTCCAATTCACTGAGCAAGGAGTAGGTCTTGTCTATTACCTAATGGGTTTATGGAACAATATCTGAGCTAATTTGAAAAGCTTGTTTTATGCATCACACCACCTCACCTTTCCCCTTAAGCAGCCATAGTGTGCTTTCTAAACGTGTGACTCTGCTCTGTTTTGTAATTCAGTTCAAGGGTAGCGGTTTTTACATTCCCTCTATAAGTGATATCTTATGATAAGTGTCTTTTTCTGTGTGACTTATTTCACTTAGACTCGACGTACGTAAATCCACTCATCATGCTGCTACTAGCCTTATGACGTTGATTTCATGGCTGAGTGATATTCCATTGTACATAAGGACCACATCTTCTTTATCCATTTTTCTCTTTCCTGGGATATTTAAGGTGTAACGAAGTGGAGGTTCTTTTCAACAGAGCAGCCCTAAACTTTGGGGTGCCTGTGTCTTGCTGATTTTTAGTTTTCCCCATTTACACGCCCATGAGTGGAAGTGCCCTATGCTCTCTAAGCTGAGTTTTTTAGATGTTTCAGGACATACCGTACACTTCTCCAGAGTGGCTGTTGGCAATTTACGTCCCGCCCATCAGCGTAGCAAGGCTCCCATTTCTCCATGGCCTGTCCTGCATTTCTGGTTTTGACACTTTATTCAGCAGAGCCCTTTTGACCGATGGGAAGCGAGACTTCTTTGTAGCGCTGATTTGCCTTTCCAGGTTGCTTGGTTGGCCAAAAAGGGCGTATGCGTTTTTTCCTGAATATATTCAGGAAAAAACGCATACGCCCTTTTTGGCCAAGGGCATCATTGTCGAGGTTTTGCCGCTTTTCCTGTGCTTTAAAGGCGATTCGAATCTCCCTCCTGAAATCTGTTTCCTGCAATTCTGCCTTGCTTTCAACTCCTCTTCGTTGCCTTCCCTCAATATATTGGTGGACGAGAGTTATCATTTATAAGTCTGCAGGTTTGTGAAATGCAGTGCCCCTGAGCTCCATTTTACAACTCGCTTTTTTGGGAGCTGGCCGCAAGAGCGCAGGATTGCTTCAGGCCCTATTCTGGTCCCGGGTGGCAGGCTGAGCCTGTGGTTAATTCTTCTTCCTGATGGGAAAATAGAGTGACAGGTGCCTGTCCCAAAACCTAGACCTAGTCTCTCATTGGTTCCCCCTCTTCCCGTTCATCCTCAGGACAAATTGCAACCTGTACGGAACAGGAGGTTAAAGGTGCTGATTCTCCAAGGAGGGAGATTGCTAGTAAAGCGGATGGAATGGCGAACCCGAGAACAAGGAGATGAGAAATGAGGTGCGTTTTGGAAACCTTTCCCGATCACACGGTGTACCATCTTCTGGGTTTCTCATGCATGTTTTCGATGTAGGAAGATGCCCTTGAACCTGGAGATTTGGGACCCATGGGATGGGTACCACGCAGTATTACTTTAAAGGGTCTGCGTTTCCTCACCCAACCTCACCAAACCTCTCAGCCCCAAGAGTGTCCACCCTTATGTCTCAGTCAGCTGTGGGTCTAGATATGGTCAATCCAGGTGGCATCACAGCCCCTGAACGAATTTTGTAAGAATTTCTCTCTCTTTCACTGTCTTTGTTTCACGGGTTTTTGAAAGTAATTGATTTTTATAATGGGGTTTAGCTGCTTTTCAATGCTGTGTTTCTGCCGCTTTACACCCACTTGACTCACTTACAGAGAGATATCAATACATAGGTTTTAAGATTTTTACTAGTCAGATATATTCTTGGGCGGTGAATAGGGGGTGTTGAGTCCAATTCACTGAGCAAGGAGTAGGTCTTGTCTATTACCTATTGGGTTTATGGAACGGTATCTGAGCTAATTTGAAACCCTTATTTTCTGCATCACCCCACCTCACCTTTACCGTTAAGCAGCCATAGTGTGTTTTCTAAACGTGTGTCTCTGTTCTGTTTTGTAATTCAGTTCAAGGGTAGCGGTTTTTACATTCCCTCTATAAGTGATATCTTATGATAAGTGTCATTTTCTGTGAGACTTATTTCATTTAGAATCATCCAACCTAAATCCACTCATCTTGCTGCTACTAGCATTATGACGTTGATTTCATGGCTGAGTGATATTCTATTGTACATAAGGACCACAACTTCTTTATCCATTTTTGTCTTTCCTGGGATATTTAAGGTGTAACGAAGTGGAGGTTCTTGTCAACAGAGCAGCCCTAAACTTTGGGGAGCCTGTGTCTTGCTGATTTTTAGTTTTGCCAATTTATACGCCCATGAGTGGAAGTGCCCTATGCTCTCTAAGCTGAGTTTTTTAGATGTTTCAGGACACACCGTTCACTTCTCCAGAGTGGCTGTTGGCAATTTACATCCCGCCCATCAGCGTAGCCAGGCTCCCGTTTCTCCATGGCTTGTCCTGCATTTCTGGTTTTGACACTTTATTCAGAATGGCCCTTTTGACCGATGGGAAGTGAGACTTCTTTGTAGCGCTGATTTGCCTTTCCAGGTTGCTTGGTTGGCCAAAAAGGGCGTATGCGTTTTTTCCTGAATATATTCAGGAAAAAACGCATACGCCCTTTTTGGCCAAGGGCGTCATTGTCGAGGTTTTGCCGCTTTTCCTGTGCTTTAAAGGCGATTCGAATCTCCCTCCTGAAATGTGTTTCCTGCAATTCTGCCTTGCTTTCAAATCCTCTTCGTTGCCTTCCCTCAATATATTTGTGGACGAGAGTTATCATTTATAAGTCTGCAGGTTTGTGAATTGCAGTGCCCCTGAGCTCCATTTTTCAACTCGCGTTCTTGGGAGCTGGCCTCAAAAGCGCAGGATTGCTTCAGGCCCTATTTTGGTTCCGGCCGGCATGCTGAGCCTGTGGTTAATTCTTCTTCCTGATGAGAAAATAGAGTGACCTGTGCCTGTCCCAACACCTAGACCTAGTCTCTCATTGGTTCCCCCTCTTCCCGTTCATCCTCAGGACAAATTGCAAACTGTACGGAACAGGAGGTTAAAGGTGCTGATTCTCCAAGGAGGGAGATTGCTAGTAAAGCGGATGGAATGGCGAACCCGAGAACAAGGAGATGAGAAATGAGGTGCGTTTTGGAAACCTTTCCCGATCACACGGTGTACCATCTTCTGGGTTTCTCATGCATGTTTTCGATGTAGGAAGATGCCCTTGAACCTGGAGATTTGGGACCCATGGGATGGGTACCACGCAGTATTACTTTAAAGGGTCTGCGTTTCCTCACCCAACCTCACCAAACCTCTCAGCCCCAAGAGTGTCCACCCTTATGTCTCAGTCAGCTGTGGGTCTAGATATGGTCAATCCAGGTGGCATCACAGCCCCTGAACGAATTTTGTAAGAATTTCTCTCTCTTTCACTGTCTTTGTTTCACGGGTTTTTGAAAGTAATTGATTTTTATAATGGGGTTTAGCTGCTTTTCAATGCTGTGTTTCTGCCGCTTTACACCCACTTGACTCACTTACAGAGAGATATCAATACATAGGTTTTAAGATTTTTACTAGTCAGATATATTCTTGGGCGGTGAATAGGGGGTGTTGAGTCCAATTCACTGAGCAAGGAGTAGGTCTTGTCTATTACCTATTGGGTTTATGGAACGGTATCTGAGCTAATTTGAAACCCTTATTTTCTGCATCACCCCACCTCACCTTTACCGTTAAGCAGCCATAGTGTGTTTTCTAAACGTGTGTCTCTGTTCTGTTTTGTAATTCAGTTCAAGGGTAGCGGTTTTTACATTCCCTCTATAAGTGATATCTTATGATAAGTGTCATTTTCTGTGAGACTTATTTCATTTAGAATCATCCAACCTAAATCCACTCATCTTGCTGCTACTAGCATTTTGACGTTGATTTCATGGCTGAGTGATATTCTATTGTACATAAGGACCACAACTTCTTTATCCATTTTTGTCTTTCCTGGGATATTTAAGGTGTAACGAAGTGGAGGTTCTTGTCAACAGAGCAGCCCTAAACTTTGGGGAGCCTGTGTCTTGCTGATTTTTAGTTTTGCCAATTTATACGCCCATGAGTGGAAGTGCCCTATGCTCTCTAAGCTGAGTTTTTTAGATGTTTCAGGACACACCGTTCACTTCTCCAGAGTGGCTGTTGGCAATTTACATCCCGCCCATCAGCGTAGCCAGGCTCCCGTTTCTCCATGGCTTGTCCTGCATTTCTGGTTTTGACACTTTATTCAGAACGGCCCTTTTGACCGATGGGAAGTGAGACTTCTTTGTAGCGCTGATTTGCCTTTCCAGGTTGCTTGGTTGGCCAAAAAGGGCGTATGCGTTTTTTCCTGAATATATTCAGGAAAAAACGCATACGCCCTTTTTGGCCAAGGGCGTCATTGTCGAGGTTTTGCCGCTTTTCCTGTGCTTTAAAGGCGATTCGAATCTCCCTCCTGAAATGTGTTTCCTGCAATTCTGCCTTGCTTTCAAATCCTCTTCGTTGCCTTCCCTCAATATATTTGTGGACGAGAGTTATCATTTATAAGTCTGCAGGTTTGTGAATTGCAGTGCCCCTGAGCTCCATTTTTCAACTCGCGTTCTTGGGAGCTGGCCTCAAAAGCGCAGGATTGCTTCAGGCCCTATTTTGGTTCCGGCCGGCATGCTGAGCCTGTGGTTAATTCTTCTTCCTGATGAGAAAATAGAGTGACCTGTGCCTGTCCCAACACCTAGACCTAGTCTCTCATTGGTTCCCCCTCTTCCTGTTCATCCTCAGGACAAATTGCAACCTGTACGGAACAAGAGGTTAAAGGTGCTGATTCGCCAAGGAGGGAGGTTTCTAGTAAAGCGGATGGAATGGCGAACCCGAGAACAAGGAGATGAGAAATGAGGTGCGTTTTGGAAACCTTTCCCGATCACACAGTGTACCGTCTTCTGGGGTTCTCATGCATGTTTTCGATGTAGGAAGATGCCCTTGAACCTGGAGATTTGGGACCCATGGGATGGGTACCACGCAGTATTACTTTAAAGGGTCTGCGTATCCTCACCCAACCTCACCAAACCTCTCAGCCCCAAGAGTGTCCACCCTTATGTCTCAGTCAGCTGTGGGTCTAGATATGGTCAATCCAGGTGGCATCACAGCCCCTGAACGAATTTTGTAAGAATTTCTCTCTCTTTCACTGTCTTTGTTTCACGGGTTTTTAAAAGTAATTGATTTTTATAATTGGGTTTAGCTGCTTTTCAATGCTGTGTTTCTGCCGCTTTACACCCACTTGACTCACTTACAGAGAGATATCAATACATAGGTTTTAAGATTTTTACTAGTCAGATATATTCTTGGGCGGTGAATAGGGGGTGTTGAGTCCAATTCACTGAGCAAGGAGTAGGTCTTTTCTATTACCTATTGGGTTTATGGAACGGTATCTGAGCTAATTTGAAACCCTTATTTTCTGCATCACCCCACCTCACCTTTACCGTTAAGCAGCCATAGTGTGTTTTCTAAACGTGTGTCTCTGTTCTGTTTTGTAATTCAGTTCAAGGGTAGCGGTTTTTACATTCCCTCTATAAGTGATATCTTATGATAAGTGTCATTTTCTGTGAGACTTATTTCATTTAGAATCATCCAACCTAAATCCACTCATCTTGCTGCTACTAGCATTATGACGTTGATTTCATGGCTGAGTGATATTCTATTGTACATAAGGACCACAACTTCTTTATCCATTTTTGTCTTTCCTGGGATATTTAAGGTGTAACGAAGTGGAGGTTCTTGTCAACAGAGCAGCCCTAAACTTTGGGGAGCCTGTGTCTTGCTGATTTTTAGTTTTGCCAATTTATACGCCCATGAGTGGAAGTGCCCTATGCTCTCTAAGCTGAGTTTTTTAGATGTTTCAGGACACACCGTTCACTTCTCCAGAGTGGCTGTTGGCAATTTACATCCCGCCCATCAGCGTAGCCAGGCTCCCGTTTCTCCATGGCTTGTCCTGCATTTCTGGTTTTGACACTTTATTCAGCATGGCCCTTTTGACCGATGGGAAGTGAGACTTCTTTGTAGCGCTGATTTGCCTTTCCAGGTTGCTTGGTTGGCCAAAAAGGGCGTATGCGTTTTTTCCTGAATATATTCAGGAAAAAACGCATACGCCCTTTTTGGCCAAGGGCGTCATTGTCGAGGTTTTGCCGCTTTTCCTGTGCTTTAAAGGCGATTCGAATCTCCCTCCTGAAATGTGTTTCCTGCAATTCTGCCTTGCTTTCAAATCCTCTTCGTTGCCTTCCCTCAATATATTTGTGGACGAGAGTTATCATTTATAAGTCTGCAGGTTTGTGAATTGCAGTGCCCCTGAGCTCCATTTTTCAACTCGCGTTCTTGGGAGCTGGCCTCAAAAGCGCAGGATTGCTTCAGGCCCTATTTTGGTTCCGGCCGGCATGCTGAGCCTGTGGTTAATTCTTCTTCCTGATGAGAAAATAGAGTGACCTGTGCCTGTCCCAACACCTAGACCTAGTCTCTCATTTCTTCCCCCTCTTCCTGTTCATCCTCAGGACAAATTGCAACCTGTACGGAACAAGAGGTTAAAGGTGCTGATTCTCCAAGGAGGGAGATTTCTAGTAAAGCGGATGGAATGGCGAACCCGAGAACAAGGAGATGAGAAATGAGGTGCGTTTTGGAAACCTTTCCCGATCACACAGTGTACCGTCTTCTGGGGTTCTCATGCATGTTTTCGATGTAGGAAGATGCCCTTGAACCTGGAGATTTGGGACCCATGGGATGGGTACCACGCAGTATTACTTTAAAGGGTCTGCGTTTCCTCACCCAACCTCACCAAACCTCTCAGCCCCAAGAGTGTCCACCCTTATGTCTCAGTCAGCTGTGGGTCTAGATATGGTCAATCCAGGTGGCATCACAGCCCCTGAACGAATTTTGTAAGAATTTCTCTCTCTTTCACTGTCTTTGTTTCACGGGTTTTTAAAAGTAATTGATTTTTATAATGGGGTTTAGCTGCTTTTCACTGCTGTGTTTCTGCCGCTTTACACCCACTTGACTCACTTACAGAGAGATATCAATACATAGGTTTTAAGATTCTTACTAGTCAGATATATTCTTGGGCGGTGAATAGGGGGTGTTGAGTCCAATTCACTGAGCAAGGAGTAGGTCTTGTCTATTACCTATTGGGTTTATGGAACGGTATCTGAGCTAATTTGAAACCCTTGTTTTATGCATCACCCCACCTCACCTTTACCGTTAAGCAGCCATAGTGTGTTTTCTAAATGTGTGTCTCTGTTCTGTTTTGTAATTCAGTTCAAGGGTAGCGGTTTTTACATTCCCTCTATAAGTGATATCTTATGATAAGTGTCTTTTTCTGTGTGACTTATTTCACTTAGACTCGACGTACGTAAATCCACTCATCATGCTGCTACTAGCCTTATGACGTTGATTTCATGGCTGAGTGATATTCCATTGTACATAAGGACCACATCTTCTTTATCCATTTTTCTCTTTCCTGGGATATTTAAGGTGTAACGAAGTGGAGGTTCTTTTCAACAGAGCAGCCCTAAACTTTGGGGTGCCTGTGTCTTGCTGATTTTTAGTTTTCCCAATTTATACGCCCATGAGTGGAAGTGCCCTATGCTCTCTAAGCTGAGTTTTTTAGATGTTTCAGGACATACCGTACACTTCTCCAGAGTGGCTGTTGGCAATTTACGTCCCGCCCATCAGCGTAGCAAGGCTCCCATTTCTCCATGGCCTGTCCTGCATTTCTGGTTTTGACACTTTATTCAGCAGGGCCCTTTTGACCGATGGGAAGCGAGACTTCTTTGTAGCGCTCATTTGCCTTTCCAGGTTGCTTGGTTGGCCAAAAAGGGCGTATGCGTTTTTTCCTGAATATATTCAGGAAAAAACGCATACGCCCTTTTTGGCCAAGGGCATCATTGTCGAGGTTTTGCCGCTTTTCCTGTGCTTTAAAGGCGATTCGAATCTCCCTCCTGAAATCTGTTTCCTGCAATTCTGCCTTGCTTTCAACTCCTCTTCGTTGCCTTCCCTCAATATATTTGTGGACGAGAGTTATCATTTATAAGTCTGCAGGTTTGTGAAATGCAGTGCCCCTGAGCTCCATTTTTCAACTCGCTTTCTTGGGAGCAGGCCGCAAAAGCGCAGGATTGCTTCAGGCCCTATTCTGGTCCCGGGCGGCAGGCTGAGCCTGTGGTTAATTCTTCTTCCTGATGGGAAAATAGAGTGACCTGTGCCTGTCCCAACACCTAGACCTAGTCTCTCATTGGTTCCCCCTCTTCCTGTTCATCCTCAGGACAAATTGCAACCTGTACGGAACAGGAGGTTAAAGGTGCTGATTCTCCAAGGAGGGAGATTGCTAGTAAAGCGGCTGGAATGGCGAACCCGAGAACAAGGAGATGAGAAATGAGGTGCGTTTTGGAAACCTTTCCCGATCACACGGTGTACCATCTTCTGGGTTTCTCATGCATGTTTTCGATGTAGGAAGATGCCCTTGAACCTGGAGATTTGGGACCCATGGGATGGGTACCACGCAGTATTACTTTAAAGGGTCTGCGTTTCCTCACCCAACCTCACCAAACCTCTCAGCCCCAAGAGTGTCCACCCTTATGTCTCAGTCAGCTGTGGGTCTAGATATGGTCAATCCAGGTGGCATCACAGCCCCTGAACGAATTGTGTAAGAATTTCTCTCTCTTTCACTGTCTTTGTTTCACGGGTTTTTAAAAGTAATTGACTTTTATAATGGGGTTTAGGTGCTTTTCACTGCTGTGTTTATGCCGCTTTACACCCACTTGACTCACTTACAGAGAGATATCAATACATAGGTTTTAAGATTCTTACTAGTCAGACATATTCTTGGGCGGTGAATAGGGGGTGTTGAGTCCAATTCACTGAGCAAGGAGTAGGTCTTGTCTATTACCTATTGTGTTTATGGAACGGTATCTGAGCTAATTTGAAACCCTTGTTTTATGCATCACCCCACCTCACCGTTACCGTTAAGCAGCCATAGTGTGTTTTCTAAACGTGTGTCTCTGTTCTGTTTTGTAATTCAGTTCAAGGGTAGCGGTTTTTACATTCCCTCTATAAGTGATATCTTATGATAAGTGTCTTTTTCTGTGTGACTTATTTCACTTAGAATCATCGTACCTAAATCCACTCATCATGCTGCTACTAGCCTTATGACGTTGATTTCATGGCTGAGTGATATTCCATTGTACATAAGAACCACAACTTCTTTATCCATTTTTCTCTTTCCTGGGATATTTAATGTGTAACGAAGTGGAGGTTCTTTTCAACAGAGCAGCCCTAAACTTTGAGATGCCTGTGTCTTGCTGCTTTTTAGTTTTCCCAATTTATACGCCCATGTGTGGAAGTGCCCTATGCTCTCTAAGCTGAGTTTCTTAGATGTTTCAGGACATACCGTACACTTCTCCAGAGTGGCTGTTGGCAATTTACGTCCCGCCCATCAGCGTAGCAAGGCTCCCGTTTCTCCATGGCCTGTCCTGCCTTTCTGGTTTTGATACTTTATTCAGTAGGGTCCTTTTGACCGATGGGAAGCGAGACTTCTTTGTAGCGCTGATTTGCCTTTCCAGGTTGCTTGGTTGGCCAAAAAGGGCGTATGCGTTTTTTCCTGAATATATTCAGGAAAAAACGCATACGCCCTTTTTGGCCAAGGGCTTCATTGTCGAGGTTTTGCCGCTTTTCCTGTGCTTTAAAGGCGATTCGAATCTCCCTCCTGAAATGTGTTTCCTGCAATTCTGCCTTGCTTTCAAATCCTCTTCTTTGCCTTCCCTCAATATATTTGTGGACGAGAGTTATCATTTATAAGTCTGCAGGTTTGTGAATTGCAGTGCCCCTGAGCTCCATTTTTCAACTCGCTTTCTTGGGAGCAGGCCGCAAAAGCGCAGGATTGCTTCAGGCCCTATTCTGGTCCCGGGCGGCAGGCTGAGCCTGTGGTTAATTCTTCTTCCTGATGGGAAAATAGAGTGACCTGTGCCTGTCCCAACACCTAGACCTAGTCTCTCATTGGTTCCCCCTCTTCCTGTTCATCCTCAGGACAAATTGCAACCTGTACGGAACAGGAGGTTAAAGGTGCTGATTCTCCAAGGAGGGAGATTGCTAGTAAAGCGGCTGGAATGGCGAACCCGAGAACAAGGAGATGAGAAATGAGGTGCGTTTTGGAAACCTTTCCCGATCACACGGTGTACCATCTTCTGGGTTTCTCATGCATGTTTTCGATGTAGGAAGATGCCCTTGAACCTGGAGATTTGGGACCCATGGGATGGGTACCACGCAGTATTACTTTAAAGGGTCTGCGTTTCCTCACCCAACCTCACCAAACCTCTCAGCCCCAAGAGTGTCCACCCTTATGTCTCAGTCAGCTGTGGGTCTAGATATGGTCAATCCAGGTGGCATCACAGCCCCTGAACGAATTGTGTAAGAATTTCTCTCTCTTTCACTGTCTTTGTTTCACGGGTTTTTAAAAGTAATTGACTTTTATAATGGGGTTTAGGTGCTTTTCACTGCTGTGTTTATGCCGCTTTACACCCACTTGACTCACTTACAGAGAGATATCAATACATAGGTTTTAAGATTCTTACTAGTCAGACATATTCTTGGGCGGTGAATAGGGGGTGTTGAGTCCAATTCACTGAGCAAGGAGTAGGTCTTGTCTATTACCTATTGTGTTTATGGAACGGTATCTGAGCTAATTTGAAACCCTTGTTTTATGCATCACCCCACCTCACCGTTACCGTTAAGCAGCCATAGTGTGTTTTCTAAACGTGTGTCTCTGTTCTGTTTTGTAATTCAGTTCAAGGGTAGCGGTTTTTACATTCCCTCTATAAGTGATATCTTATGATAAGTGTCTTTTTCTGTGTGACTTATTTCACTTAGAATCATCGTACCTAAATCCACTCATCATGCTGCTACTAGCCTTATGACGTTGATTTCATGGCTGAGTGATATTCCATTGTACATAAGAACCACAACTTCTTTATCCATTTTTCTCTTTCCTGGGATATTTAATGTGTAACGAAGTGGAGGTTCTTTTCAACAGAGCAGCCCTAAACTTTGAGATGCCTGTGTCTTGCTGCTTTTTAGTTTTCCCAATTTATACGCCCATGTGTGGAAGTGCCCTATGCTCTCTAAGCTGAGTTTCTTAGATGTTTCAGGACATACCGTACACTTCTCCAGAGTGGCTGTTGGCAATTTACGTCCCGCCCATCAGCGTAGCAAGGCTCCCGTTTCTCCATGGCCTGTCCTGCCTTTCTGGTTTTGATACTTTATTCAGTAGGGTCCTTTTGACCGATGGGAAGCGAGACTTCTTTGTAGCGCTGATTTGCCTTTCCAGGTTGCTTGGTTGGCCAAAAAGGGCGTATGCGTTTTTTCCTGAATATATTCAGGAAAAAACGCATACGCCCTTTTTGGCCAAGGGCTTCATTGTCGAGGTTTTGCCGCTTTTCCTGTGCTTTAAAGGCGATTCGAATCTCCCTCCTGAAATGTGTTTCCTGCAATTCTGCCTTGCTTTCAAATCCTCTTCTTTGCCTTCCCTCAATATATTTGTGGACGAGAGTTATCATTTATAAGTCTGCATGTTTGTGAATTGCAGTGCCCCTGAGCTCCATTTTTCAACTCGCTTTCTTGGGAGCTGGCCGCAAAAGCGCAGGATTGCTTCAGGCCCTATTCTGGTCCCGGGCGGCAGGCTGAGCCTGTGGTTAATTCTTCTTCCTGATGGGAAAATAGAGTGACCTGTGCCTGTCCCAACACCTAGACCTAGTCTCTCATTGGTTCCCCCTCTTCCCGTTCATCCTCAGGACAAATTGCAAACTGTACGGAACAGGAGGTTAAAGGTGCTGATTCTCCAAGGAGGGAGATTGCTAGTAAAGCGGATGGAATGGCGAACCCGAGAACAAGGAGATGAGAAATGAGGTGCGTTTTGGAAACCTTTCCCGATCACACGGTGTACCATCTTCTGGGTTTCTCATGCATGTTTTCGATGTAGGAAGATGCCCTTGAACCTGGAGATTTGGGACCCATGGGATGGGTACCACGCAGTATTACTTTAAAGGGTCTGCGTTTCCTCACCCAACCTCACCAAACGTCTCAGCCCCAAGAGTGTCCACCCTTATGTCTCAGTCAGCTGTGGGTCTAGATATGGTCAATCCAGGTGGCATCACAGCCCCTGAACGAATTTTGTAAGAATTTCTCTCTCTTTCACTGTCTTTGTTTCACGGGTTTTTAAAAGTAATTGATTTTTATAATGGGGTTTAGCTGCTTTTCACTGCTGTGTTTCTGCCGATTTACACCCACTTGACTCACTTACAGAGAGATATCAATACATAGGTTTTAAGATTTTTACTAGTCAGATATATTCTTGGGCGGTGAATAGGGGGTGTTGAGTCCAATTCACTGAGCAAGGAGTAGGTCTTGTCTATTACCTATTGGGTTTATCGAACGGTATCTGAGCTAATTTGAAACCCTTATTTTCTGCATCACCCCACCTCACCTTTACCGTTAAGCAGCCATAGTGTGTTTTCTAAACGTGTGTCTCTGTTCTGTTTTGTAATTCAGTTCAAGGGTAGCGGTTTTTACATTCCCTCTATAAGTGATATCTTATGATAAGTGTCATTTTCTGTGAGACTTATTTCATTTAGAATCATCCAACCTAAATCCACTCATCTTGCTGCTACTAGCATTATGACGTTGATTTCATGGCTGAGTGATATTCTATTGTACATAAGGACCACAACTTCTTTATCCATTTTTGTCTTTCCTGGGATATTTAAGGTGTAACGAAGTGGAGGTTCTTGTCAACAGAGCAGCCCTAAACTTTGGGGAGCCTGTGTCTTGCTGAATTTTAGTTTTGCCAATTTATACGCCCATGAGTGGAAGTGCCCTATGCTCTCTAAGCTGAGTTTTTTAGATGTTTCAGGACACACCGTTCACTTCTCCAGAGTGGCTGTTGGCAATTTACATCCCGCCCATCAGCGTAGCCAGGCTCCCGTTTCTCCACGGCCTGTCCTGCACTTCTGGTTTTGACACTTTATTCAGCATGGCTCTTTTGACCGATGGGAAGTGAGACTTCTTTGTAGCGCTGATTTGCCTTTCCAGGTTGCTTGGTTGGCCAAAAAGGGCGTATGCGTTTTTTCCTGAATATATTCAGGAAAAAACGCATACGCCCTTTTTGGCCAAGGGCGTCATTGTCGAGGTTTTGCCGCTTTTCCTGTGCTTTAAAGGCGATTCGAATCTCCCTCCTGAAATGTGTTTCCTGCAATTCTGCCTTGCTTTCAAATCCTCTTCGTTGCCTTCCCTCAATATATTTGTGGACGAGAGTTATCATTTATAAGTCTGCAGGTTTGTGAATTGCAGTGCCCCTGAGCTCCATTTTTCAACTCGCTTTCTTGGGAGCTGGCCTCAAAAGCGCAGGACTGCTTCAGGCCCTATTTTGGTTCCGGCCGGCATGCTGAGCCTGTGGTTAATTCTTCTTCCTGATGAGAAAATAGAGTGACCTGTGCCTGTCCCAACACCTAGACCTAGTCTCTCATTGGTTCCCCCTCTTCCTGTTCATCCTCAGGACAAATTGCAACCTGTACGAAACAGGAGGTTAAAGGTGCTGATTCTCCAAGGAGGGAGATTTCTAGTAAAGAGGATGGAATGGCGAACCCGAGAACAAGGAGATGAGAAATGAGGTGCGTTTTGGAAACCTTTCCCGATCACACAGTGTACCGTCTTCTGGGGTTCTCATGCATGTTTTCGATGTAGGAAGATGCCCTTGAACCTGGAGATTTGGGACCCATGGGATGGGTACCACGCAGTATTACTTTAAAGGGTCTGCGTTTCCTCACCCAACCTCACCAAACCTCTCAGCCCCAAGAGTGTCCACCCTTATGTCTAAGTCAGCTGTGGGTCTAGATATGGTCAATCCAGGTGGCATCACAGCCCCTGAACGAATTTTGTAAGAATTTCTCTCTCTTTCACTGTCTTTGTTTCACGGGTTTTTAAAAGTAATTGACTTTTATAATGTGGTTTAGCTGCTTTTCACTGCTGTGTTTCTGCCGCTTTACACCCACTTGACTCACTTACAGAGAGATATCAATACATAGGTTTTAAGATTCTTACTAGTAAGATATATTCTTGGGCGGTGAATAGGGGGTGTTGAGTCCAATTCACTGAGCAAGGAGTAGGTCTTGTCTATTACCTATTGGGTTTATGGAACGGTATCTGAGCTAATTTGAAACCCTTGTTTTATGCATCACCCCACCTCACCTTTACCGTTAAGCAGCCATAGTGTGTTTTCTAAATGTGTGTCTCTGTTCTGTTTTGTAATTCAGTTCAAGGGTAGCGGTTTTTACATTCCCTCTATAAGTGATATCTTATGATAAGTGTCTTTTTCTGTCTGACTTATTTCACTTAGACTCGACGTACGTAAATCCACTCATCATGCTGCTACTAGCCTTATGACGTTGATTTCATGGCTGAGTGATATTCCATTGTACATAAGGACCACATCTTCTTTATCCATTTTTTTCTTTCCTGGGATATTTAAGGTGTAACGAAGTGGAGGTTCTTGTCAACAGAGCAGCCCTAAACTTTGGGGTGCCTGTGTCTTGCTGATTTTTAGTTTTCCCAATTTATACGCCCATGAGTGGAAGTGCCCTATGCTCTCTAAGCTGAGTTTTTTAGATGTTTCAGGACATACCGTACACTTCTCCAGAGTGGCTGTTGGCAATTTACGTCCCGCCCATCAGCGTAGCAAGGCTCCCATTTCTCCATGGCCTGTCCTGCATTTCTGGTTTTGACACTTTATTCAGCAGGGCCCTTTTGACCGATGGGAAGCGAGACTTCTTTGTAGCGCTGGTTTGCCTTTCCAGGTTGCTTGGTTGGCCAAAAAGGGCGTATGCGTTTTTTCCTGAATATATTCAGGAAAAAACGCATACGCCCTTTTTGGCCAAGGGCATCATTGTCGAGGTTTTGCCGCTTTTCCTGTGCTTTAAAGGCGATTCGAATCTCCCTCCTGAAATCTGTTTCCTGCAATTCTGCCTTGCTTTCAACTCCTCTTCGTTGCCTTCCCTCAATATATTTGTGGACGAGAGTTATCATTTATAAGTCTGCAGGTTTGTGAAATGCAGTGCCCCTGAGCTCCATTTTTCAACTCGCTTTCTTGGGAGCAGGCCGCAAAAGCGCAGGATTGCTTCAGGCCCTATTCTGGTCCCGGGCGGCAGGCTGAGCCTGTGGTTAATTCTTCTTCCTGATGGGAAAATAGAGTGACCTGTGCCTGTCCCAACACCTAGACCTAGTCTCTCATTGGTTCCCCCTCTTCCTGTTCATCCTCAGGACAAATTGCAACCTGTACGGAACAGGAGGTTAAAGGTGCTGATTCTCCAAGGAGGGAGATTGCTAGTAAAGCGGCTGGAATGGCGAACCCGAGAACAAGGAGATGAGAAATGAGGTGCGTTTTGGAAACCTTTCCCGATCACACGGTGTACCATCTTCTGGGTTTCTCATGCATGTTTTCGATGTAGGAAGATGCCCTTGAACCTGGAGATTTGGGACCCATGGGATGGGTACCACGCAGTATTACTTTAAAGGGTCTGCGTTTCCTCACCCAACCTCACCAAACCTCTCAGCCCCAAGAGTGTCCACCCTTATGTCTCAGTCAGCTGTGGGTCTAGATATGGTCAATCCAGGTGGCATCACAGCCCCTGAACGAATTGTGTAAGAATTTCTCTCTCTTTCACTGTCTTTGTTTCACGGGTTTTTAAAAGTAATTGACTTTTATAATGGGGTTTAGGTGCTTTTCACTGCTGTGTTTATGCCGCTTTACACCCACTTGACTCACTTACAGAGAGATATCAATACATAGGTTTTAAGATTCTTACTAGTCAGACATATTCTTGGGCGGTGAATAGGGGGTGTTGAGTCCAATTCACTGAGCAAGGAGTAGGTCTTGTCTATTACCTATTGTGTTTATGGAACGGTATCTGAGCTAATTTGAAACCCTTGTTTTATGCATCACCCCACCTCACCGTTACCGTTAAGCAGCCATAGTGTGTTTTCTAAACGTGTGTCTCTGTTCTGTTTTGTAATTCAGTTCAAGGGTAGCGGTTTTTACATTCCCCCTATAAGTGATATCTTATGATAAGTGTCTTTTTCTGTGTGACTTATTTCACTTAGAATCATCGTACCTAAATCCACTCATCATGCTGCTACTAGCCTTATGACATTGATTTCATGGCTGAGTGATATTCCATTGTACATAAGAACCACAACTTCTTTATCCATTTTTCTCTTTCCTGGGATATTTAATGTGTAACGAAGTGGAGGTTCTTTTCAACAGAGCAGCCCTAAACTTTGAGATGCCTGTGTCTTGCTGATTTTTAGTTTTCCCAATTTATACGCCCATGTGTGGAATTGCCCTATGCTCTCTAAGCTGAGTTTTTTAGATGTTTCAGGACATACCGTACACTTCTCCAGAGTGGTTGTTGGCAATTTACGTCCCACCCATCAGCGTAGCAAGGCTCCCGTTTCTCCATGGCCTGTCCTGCCTTTCTGGTTTTGACACTTTATTCAGCAGGGTCCTTTTGACCGATGGGAAGCGAGACTTCTTTGTAGCGCTGATTTGCCTTTCCAGGTTGCTTGGTTGGCCAAAAAGGGCGTATGCGTTTTTTCCTGAATATATTCAGGAAAAAACGCATACGCCCTTTTTGGCCAAGGGCGTCATTGTCGAGGTTTTGCCGCTTTTCCTGTGCTTTAAAGGCGATTCGAATCTCCCTCCTGAAATGTGTTTCCTGCAATTCTGCCTTGCTTTCAAATCCTCTTCGTTGCCTTCCCTCAATATATTTGTGGACGAGAGTTATCATTTATAAGTCTGCAGGTTTGTGAATTGCAGTGCCCCTGAGCTCCATTTTTCAACTCGCTTTCTTGGGAGCTGGCCGCAAAAGCGCAGGATTGCTTCAGGCCCTATTCTGGTCCCGGGCGGCAGGCTGAGCCTGTGGTTAATTCTTCTTCCTGATGGGAAAATAGAGTGACCTGTGCCTGTCCCAACACCTAGACCTAGTCTCTCATTGGTTCCCCCTCTTCCTGTTCATCCTCAGGACAAATTGCAACCTGTACGGAACAGGAGGTTAAAGGTGCTGATTCTCCAAGGAGGGAGATTGCTAGTAAAGCGGCTGGAATGGCGAACCCGAGAACAAGGAGATGAGAAATGAGGTGCGTTTTGGAAACCTTTCCCGATCACACGGTGTACCATCTTCTGGGTTTCTCATGCATGTTTTCGATGTAGGAAGATGCCCTTGAACCTGGAGATTTGGGACCCATGGGATGGGTACCACGCAGTATTACTTTAAAGGGTCTGCGTTTCCTCACCCAACCTCACCAAACGTCTCAGCCCCAAGAGTGTCCACCCTTATATCTCAGTCAGCTGTGGGTCTAGATATGGTCAATCCAGGTGGCATCACAGCCCCTGAACGAATTTTGTAAGAATTTCTCTCTCTTTCACTGTCTTTGTTTCACGGGTTTTTAAAAGTAATTGATTTTTATAATGGGGTTTAGCTGCTTTTCACTGCTGTGTTTCTGCCGCTTTACACCCACTTGACTCACTTACAGAGAGATATCAATACATAGGTTTTAAGATTTTTACTAGTCAGATATATTCTTGGGCGGTGAATAGGGGGTGTTGTGTCCAATTCACTGAGCAAGGAGTAGGTCTTGTCTATTACCTATTGGGTTTATGGAACGGTATCTGAGCTAATTTGAAACCCTTATTTTCTGCATCACCCCACCTCACCTTTACCGTTAAGCAGCCATAGTGTGTTTTCTAAACGTGTGTCTCTGTTCTGTTTTGTAATTCAGTTCAAGGGTAGCGGTTTTTACATTCCCTCTATAAGTGATATCTTATGATAAGTGTCATTTTCTGTGAGACTTATTTCATTTAGAATCATCCAACCTAAATCCACTCATCTTGCTGCTACTAGCATTATGACGTTGATTTCATGGCTGAGTGATATTCTATTGTACATAAGGACCACAACTTCTTTATCCATTTTTGTCTTTCCTGGGATATTTAAGGTGTAACGAAGTGGAGGTTCTTGTCAACAGAGCAGCCCTAAACTTTGGGGAGCCTGTGTCTTGCTGATTTTTAGTTTTGCCAATTTATACGCCCATGAGTGGAAGTGCCCTATGCTCTCTAAGCTGAGTTTTTTAGATGTTTCAGGACACACCGTTCACTTCTCCAGAGTGGCTGTTGGCAATTTACATCCCGCCCATCAGCGTAGCCAGGCTCCCGTTTCTCCATGGCCTGTCCTGCATTTCTGGTTTTGACACTTTATTCAGCATGGCCCTTTTGACCGATGGGAAGTGAGACTTCTTTGTAGCGCTGATTTGCCTTTCCAGGTTGCTTGGTTGGCCAAAAAGGGCGTATGCGTTTTTTCCTGAATATATTCAGGAAAAAACGCATACGCCCTTTTTGGCCAAGGGCGTCATTGTCGAGGTTTTGCCGCTTTTCCTGTGCTTTAAAGGCGATTCGAATCTCCCTCCTGAAATGTGTTTCCTGCAATTCTGCCTTGCTTTCAAATCCTCTTCGTTGCCTTCCCTCAATATATTTGTGGACGAGAGTTATCATTTATAAGTCTGCACGTTTGTGAATTGCAGTGCCCCTGAGCTCCATTTTCCAACTCGCTTTCTTGGGAGCTGGCCTCAAAAGCGCAGGACTGCTTCAGGCACTATTTTGGTTCCGGCCGGCATGCTGAGCCTGTGGTTAATTCTTCTTCCTGATGAGAAAATAGAGTGACCTGTGCCTGTCCCAACACCTAGACCTAGTCTCTCATTGGTTCCCCCTCTTCCTGTTCATCCTCAGGACAAATTTCAACCTGTACGGAACAGGAGGTTAAAGGTGCTGATTCTCCAAGGAGGGAGATTTCTAGTAAAGCGGATGGAATGGCGAACCCGAGAACAAGGAGATGAGAAATGAGGTGCGTTTTGGAAACCTTTCCCGATCACACAGTGTACCGTCTTCTGGGGTTCTCATGCATGTTTTCGATGTAGGAAGATGCCCTTGAACCTGGAGATTTGGGACCCATGGGATGGGTACCACGCAGTATTACTTTAAAGGGTCTGCGTTTCCTCACCCAACCTCACCAAACCTCTCAGCCCCAAGAGTGTCCACCCTTATGTCTAAGTCAGCTGTGGGTCTAGATATGTTCAATCCAGGTGGCATCACAGCCCCTGAACGAATTTTGTAAGAATTTCTCTCTCTTTCACTGTCTTTGTTTCACGGGTTTTTAAAAGTAATTGACTTTTATAATGTGGTTTAGCTGCTTTTCACTGCTGTGTTTCTGCCGCTTTACACCCACTTGACTCACTTACAGAGAGATATCAATACATAGGTTTTAAGATTCTTACTAGTAAGATATATTCTTGGGCGGTGAATAGGGGGTGTTGAGTCCAATTCACTGAGCAAGGAGTAGGTCTTGTCTATTACCTATTGGGTTTAAGGAACGGTATCTGAGCTAATTTGAAACCCTTGTTTTATGCATCACCCCACCTCACCTTTACCGTTAAGCAGCCATAGTGTGTTTTCTAAATGTGTGTCTCTGTTCTGTTTTGTAATTCAGTTCAAGGGTAGCGGTTTTTACATTCCCTCTATAAGTGATATCTTATGATAAGTGTCTTTTTCTGTGTGACTTATTTCACTTAGACTCGACGTACGTAAATCCACTCATCATGCTGCTACTAGCCTTATGACGTTGATTTCATGGCTGAGTGATATTCCATTGTACATAAGGACCACATCTTCTTTATCCATTTTTCTCTTTCCTGGGATATTTAAGGTGTAACGAAGTGGAGGTTCTTTTCAACAGAGCAGCCCTAAACTTTGGGGTGCCTGTGTCTTGCTGATTTTTAGTTTTACCAATTTATACGCCCATGAGTGGAAGTGCCCTATGCTCTCTAAGCTGAGTTTTTTAGATGTTTCAGGACATACCGTACACTTCTCCAGAGTGGCTGTTGGCAATTTACGTCCCGCCCATCAGCGTAGCAAGGCTCCCATTTCTCCATGGCCTGTCCTGCATTTCTGGTTTTGACACTTTATTCAGCAGGGCCCTTTTGACCGATGGGAAGCGAGACTTCTTTGTAGCGCTGATTTGCCTTTCCAGGTTGCTTGGTTGGCCAAAGAGGGCGTATGCGTTTTTTCCTGAATATATTCAGGAAAAAACGCATACGCCCTTTTTGGCCAAGGGCGTCATTGTCGAGGTTTTGCCGCTTTTCCTGTGCTTTAAAGGCGATTCGAATCTCCCTCCTGAAATATATTTCCTGCAATTCTGCCTTGCTTTCAAATCCTCTTCGTTGCCTTCCCTCAATATATTTGTGGACGAGAGTTATCATTTATAAGTCTGCAGGTTTGTGAATTGCAGTGCCCCTGAGCTCCATTTTTCAACTCGCTTTCTTGGGAGCTGGCCGCCAAAGCGCAGGATTGCTTCAGGCCCTATTCTGGTCCCGGGCGGCAGGCTGAGCCTGTGGTTAATTCTTCTTCCTGATGGGAAAATAGAGTGACCTGTGCCTGTCCCAACACCTAGACCTAGTCTCTCATTGGTTCCCCCTCTTCCTGTTCATCCTCAGGACAAATTGCAACCTGTACGGAACAGGAGGTTAAAGGTGCTGATTCTCCAAGGAGGGAGATTGCTAGTAAAGCGGATGGAATGGCGAACCCGAGAACAAGGAGATGAGAAATGAGGTGCGTTTTGGAAACCTTTCCCGATCACACGGTGTACCATCTTCTGGGTTTCTCATGCATGTTTTCGATGTAGGAAGATGCCCTTGAACCTGGAGATTTGGGACCCATGGGATGGGTACCACGCAGTATTACTTTAAAGGGTCTGCGTTTCCTCACCCAACCTCACCAAACCTCTCAGCCCCAAGAGTGTCCACCCTTATGTCTCAGTCAGCTGTGGGTCTAGATATGGTCAATCCAGGTGGCATCACAGCCCCTGAACGAATTTTGTAAGAATTTCTCTCTCTTTCACTGTCTTTGTTTCACGGGTTTTTAAAAGTAATTGATTTTTATAATGGGGTTTAGCTGCTTTTCACTGCTGTGTTTCTGCCGCTTTACACCCACTTGACTCACTTACAGAGAGATATCAATACATAGGTTTTAAGATTTTTACTAGTCAGATATATTCTTGGGCGGTGAATAGGGGGTGTTGAGTCCAATTCACTGAGCAAGGAGTAGGTCTTGTCTATTACCTATTGGGTTTATGGAACGGTATCTGAGCTAATTTGAAACCCTTATTTTCTGCATCACCCCACCTCACCTTTACCGTTAAGCAGCCATAGTGTGTTTTCTAAACGTGTGTCTCTGTTCTGTTTTGTAATTCAGTTCAAGGGTAGCGGTTTTTACATTCCCTCTATAAGTGATATCTTATGATAAGTGTCATTTTCTGTGAGACTTATTTCATTTAGAATCATCCAACCTAAATCCACTCATCTTGCTGCTACTAGCATTATGACGTTGATTTCATGGCTGAGTGATATTCTATTGTACATAAGGACCACAACTTCTTTATCCATTTTTGTCTTTCCTGGGATATTTAAGGTGTAACGAAGTGGAGGTTCTTGTCAACAGAGCAGCCCTAAACTTTGGGGAGCCTGTGTCTTGCTGATTTTTAGTTTTGCCAATTTATACGCCCATGAGTGGAAGTGCCCTATGCTCTCTAAGCTGAGTTTTTTAGATGTTTCAGGACACACCGTTCACTTCTCCAGAGTGGCTGTTGGCAATTTACATCCCGCCCATCAGCGTAGCCAGGCTCCCGTTTCTCCATGGCCTGTCCTGCATTTCTGGTTTTGACACTTTATTCAGCATGGCCCTTTTGACCGATGGGAAGTGAGACTTCTTTGTAGCGCTGATTTGCCTTTCCAGGTTGCTTGGTTGGCCAAAAAGGGCGTATGCGTTTTTTCCTGAATATATTCAGGAAAAAACGCATACGCCCTTTTTGACCAAGGGCGTCATTGTCGAGGTTTTGCCGCTTTTCCTGTGCTTTAATGGCGATTCGAATCTCCCTCCTGAAATGTGTTTCCTGCAATTCTGCCTTGCTTTCAAATCCTCTTCGTTGCCTTCCCTCAATATATTTGTGGACGAGAGTTATCATTTATAAGTCTGCAGGTTTGTGAATTGCAGTGCCCCTGAGCTCCATTTTTCAACTCGCTTTCTTGGGAGCTGGCCTCAAAAGCGCAGGATTGCTTCAGGCCCTATTTTGGTTCCGGCCGGCATGCTGAGCCTGTGGTTAATTCTTCTTCCTGATGAGAAAATAGAGTGACCTGTGCCTGTCCCAACACCTAGACCTAGTCTCTCATTGGTTCCCCCTCTTCCTGTTCATCCTCAGGACAAATTGCAACCTGTACGGAACAGGAGGTTAAAGGTGCTGATTCTCCAAGGAGGGAGATTTCTAGTAAAGCGGATGGAATGGCGAACCCGAGAACAAGGAGATGAGAAATGAGGTGCGTTTTGGAAACCTTTCCCGATCACACAGTGTACCGTCTTCTGGGGTTCTCATGCATGTTTTCGATGTAGGAAGATGCCCTTGAACCTGGAGATTTGGGACCCATGGGATGGGTACCACGCAGTATTACTTTAAAGGGTCTGCGTTTCCTCACCCAACCTCACCAAACCTCTCAGCCCCAAGAGTGTCCACCCTTATGTCTAAGTCAGCTGTGGGTCTAGATATGGTCAATCCAGGTGGCATCACAGCCCCTGAACGAATTTTGTAAGAATTTCTCTCTCTTTCACTGTCTTTGTTTCACGGGTTTTTAAAAGTAATTGACTTTTATAATGTGGTTTAGCTGCTTTTCACTGCTGTGTTTCTGCCGCTTTACAGCCACTTGACTCACTTACAGAGAGATATCAATACATAGGTTTTAAGATTCTTACTAGTAAGATATATTCTTGGGCGGTGAATAGGGGGTGTTGAGTCCAATTCACTGAGCAAGGAGTAGGTCTTGTCTATTACCTATTGGGTTTATGGAACGGTATCTGAGCTAATTTGAAACCCTTGTTTTATGCATCACCCCACCTCACCTTTACCGTTAAGCAGCCATAGTGTGTTTTCTAAATGTGTGTCTCTGTTCTGTTTTGTAATTCAGTTCAAGGGTAGCGGTTTTTACATTCCCTCTATAAGTGATATCTTATGATAAGTGTCTTTTTCTGTGTGACTTATTTCACTTAGACTCGACGTACGTAAATCCACTCATCATGCTGCTACTAGCCTTATGACGTTGATTTCATGGCTGAGTGATATTCCATTGTACATAAGGACCACATCTTCTTTATCCATTTTTCTCTTTCCTGGGATATTTAAGGTGTAACGAAGTGGAGGTTCTTTTCAACAGAGCAGCCCTAAACTTTGGGGTGCCTGTGTCTTGCTGATTTTTAGTTTTCCCAATTTATACGCCCATGAGTGGAAGTGCCCTATGCTCTGTAAGCTGAGTTTTTTAGATGTTTCAGGACATACCGTACACTTCTCCAGAGTGGCTGTTGGCAATTTACGTCCCGCCCATCAGCGTAGCAAGGCTCCCATTTCTCCATGGCCTGTCCTGCATTTCTGGTTTTGACACTTTATTCAGCAGGGCCCTTTTGACCGATGGGAAGCGAGACTTCTTTGTAGCGCTGATTTGCCTTTCCAGGTTGCTTGGTTGGCCAAAAAGGGCGTATGCGTTTTTTCCTGAATATATTCAGGAAAAAACGCATACGCCCTTTTTGGCCAAGGGCATCATTGTCGAGGTTTTGCCGCTTTTCCTGTGCTTTAAAGGCGATTCGAATCTCCCTCCTGAAATCTGTTTCCTGCAATTCTGCCTTGCTTTCAACTCCTCTTCGTTGCCTTCCCTCAATATATTTGTGGACGAGAGTTATCATTTATAAGTCTGCAGGTTTGTGAAATGCAGTGCCCCTGAGCTCCATTTTTTAACTCGCATTCTTGGGAGCAGGCCGCAAAAGGCAAGGATTGCTTCAGGCCCTATTCTGGTCCCGGGCGGCAGGCTGAGCCTGTGGTTAATTCTTCTTCCTGATGGGAAAATTGAGTGACCTGTGCCTGTCCCAACACCTAGACCTAGTCTCTCATTGGTTCCCCCTCTTCCTGTTCATCCTCAGGACAAATTGCAACCTGTACGGAACAGGAGGTTAAAGGTGCTGATTCTCCAAGGAGGGAGATTGCTAGTAAAGCGGCTGGAATGGCGAACCCGAGAACAAGGAGATGAGAAATGAGGTGCGTTTTGGAAACCTTTCCCGATCACACGGTGTACCATCTTCTGGGTTTCTCATGCATGTTTTCGATGTAGGAAGATGCCCTTGAACCTGGAGATTTGGGACCCATGGGATGGGTACCACGCAGTATTACTTTAAAGGGTCTGCGTTTCCTCACCCAACCTCACCAAACCTCTCAGCCCCAAGAGTGTCCACCCTTATGTCTCAGTCAGCTGTGGGTCTAGATATGGTCAATCCAGGTGGCATCACAGCCCCTGAACGAATTGTGTAAGAATTTCTCTCTCTTTCACTGTCTTTGTTTCACGGGTTTTTAAAAGTAATTGACTTTTATAATGGGGTTTAGGTGCTTTTCACTGCTGTGTTTATGCCGCTTTACACCCACTTGACTCACTTACAGAGAGATATCAATACATAGGTTTTAAGATTCTTACTAGTCAGACATATTCTTGGGCGGTGAATAGGGGGTGTTGAGTCCAATTCACTGAGCAAGGAGTAGGTCTTGTCTATTACCTATTGTGTTTATGGAACGGTATCTGAGCTAATTTGAAACCCTTGTTTTATGCATCACCCCACCTCACCGTTACCGTTAAGCAGCCATAGTGTGTTTTCTAAACGTGTGTCTCTGTTCTGTTTTGTAATTCAGTTCAAGGGTAGCGGTTTTTACATTCCCTCTATAAGTGATATCTTATGATAAGTGTCTTTTTCTGTGTGACTTATTTCACTTAGAATCATCGTACCTAAATCCACTCATCATGCTGCTACTAGCCTTATGACGTTGATTTCATGGCTGAGTGATATTCCATTGTACATAAGAACCACAACTTCTTTATCCATTTTTCTCTTTCCTGGGATATTTAATGTGTAACGAAGTGGAGGTTCTTTTCAACAGAGCAGCCCTAAACTTTGAGATGCCTGTGTCTTGCTGATTTTTAGTTTTCCCAATTTATACGCCCATGTGTGGAATTGCCCTATGCTCTCTAAGCTGAGTTTTTTAGATGTTTCAGGACATACCGTACACTTCTCCAGAGTGGCTGTTGGCAATTTACGTCCCACCCATCAACGTAGCAAGGCTCCCGTTTCTCCATGGCATGTCCTGCCTTTCTGGTTTTGACACTTTATTCAGCAGGGTCCTTTTGACCGATGGGAAGCGAGACTTCTTTGTAGCGCTGATTTGCCTTTCCAGGTTGCTTGGTTGGCCAAAAAGGGCGTATGCGTTTTTTCCTGAATATATTCAGGAAAAAACGCATACGCCCTTTTTGGCCAAGGGCATCATTGTCGAGGTTTTGCCGCTTTTCCTGTGCTTTAAAGGCGATTCGAATCTCCCTCCTGAAATATATTTCCTGCAATTCTGCCTTGCTTTCAAATCCCCTTCGTTGCCTTCCCTCAATATATTTGTGGACGAGAGTTATCATTTATAAGTCTGCAGGTTTGTGAATTGCAGTGCCCCTGAGCTCCATTTTTCAACTCGCTTTCTTGGGAGCTGGCCGCAAAAGCGCAGGATTGCTTCAGGCCCTATTCTTGTCCCGGGCGGCAGGCTGAGCCTGTGGTTAATTCTTCTTCCTGATGGGAAAATAGAGTGACCTGTGCCTGTCCCAACACCTAGACCTAGTCTCTCATTGGTTCCCCCTCTTCCTGTTCATCCTCAGGACAAATTGCAAACTGTACGGAACAGGAGGTTAAAGGTGCTGATTCTCCAAGGAGGGAGATTGCTAGTAAAGCGGATGGAATGGCGAACCCGAGAACAAGGAGATGAGAAATGAAGTGCGTTTTGGAAACCTTTCCCGATCACACGGTGTACCATCTTCTGGGTTTCTCATGCATGTTTTCGATGTAGGAAGATGCCCTTGAACCTGGAGATTTGGGACCCATGGGATGGGTACCACGCAGTATTACTTTAAAGGGTCTGCGTTTCCTCACCCACCCTCACCAAAACTCTCAGCCCCAAGAGTGTCAACCCTTATGTCTCAGTCAGCTGTGGGTCTAGATATGGTCAATTCTGGTGGCATCACAGCCCCTGAACGAATTGTGTAAGAATTTCTCTCTCTTTCACTGTCTTTGTTTCACGGGTTTTTAAAAGTAATTGACTTTTATAATGGGGTTTAGCTGCTTTTCACTGCTGTGTTTATGGCGCTTTACACTCACTTGGCTCACTTACAGAGAGATATCAATACATAGGTTTTAAGATTCTTACTAGTCAGATATATTCTTGGGCGGTGAATAGGGGGTGTTGAGTCCAATTCACTGAGCAAGGAGTAGGTCTTGTCTATTACCTAATGGGTTTATGGAACAATATCTGAGCTAATTTGAAAAGCTTGTTTTATGCATCACACCACCTCACCTTTCCCCTTAAGCAGCCATAGTGTGCTTTCTAAACGTGTGACTCTGCTCTCTTTTGTAATTCAGTTCAAGGGTAGCGGTTTTTACATTCCCTCTATAAGTGATATCTTATGATAAGTGTCATTTTCTGTGTGACTTATTTCATTTAAAATCGTCCTACCTAAATCCACTCATCTTGCTGCTACTAGCATTATGACGTTGATTTCATGGCTGAGTGATATTCTCTTGTACCTAAGGACCACAACTTCTTTATCCATTTTTGGCTTTCCTGGGATATTTAAGGTGTAACGAAGTGGAGGATCTTTTCAACAGAGCAGCCCTAAACTTTGGGGTGCCTGTGTCTTGCTGATTTTTAGTTTTCCCAATTTATACGCCCATGAGTGGAAGTGCCCTATGCTCTCTAAGCTGAGTTTTTTAGATGTTTCAGGACATACCGTACACTTCTCCAGAGTGGCTGTTGGCAATTTACGTCCCGCCCATCAGCGTAGCAAGGCTCCCATTTCTCCATGGCCTGTCCTGCATTTCTGGTTTTGACACTTTATTCAGCAGGGCCCTTTTGACCGATGGGAAGCGAGCCTTCTTTGTAGCGCTGATTTGCCTTTCCAGGTTGCTTGGTTGGCCAAAAAGGGCGTATGCGTTTTTTCCTGAATATATTCAAGAAAAAACGCATACGCCCTTTTTGGCCAAGGGCATCATTGTCGAGGTTTTGCCGCTTTTCCTGTGCTTTAAAGGCAATTCGAACCTCCCTCCTGAAATGTATTTCCTGCAATTCTGCCTTGCTTTCAAATCCTCTTCGTTGCCTTCCCTCAATATATTTGTGGACGAGAGTTATCATTTATAAGTCTGCAGGTTTGTGAATTGCAGTGCCCCTGAGCTCCATTTTTCAACTCGCTTTCTTGGGAGCTGGCCTCAAAAGCGCAGGACTGCTTCAGGCCCTATTTTGGTTCCGGCCGGCATGCTGAGCCTGTGGTTAATTCTTCTTCCTGATGAGAAAATAGAGTGACCTGTGCCTGTCCCAACGCTTGACCTAGTCTCTCATTGGTTCCCCCTCTTCCTGTTCATCCTCAGGACAAATTGCAACCTGTACGGAACAGGAGGTTAAAGGTGCTGATTCTCCAAGGAGGGAGATTTCTAGTAAAGCGGATGGAATGGCGAACCCGAGAACAAGGAGATGAGAAATGAGGTGCGTTTTGGAAACCTTTCCCGATCACACAGTGTACAGTCTTCTGGGGTTCTCATGCATGTTTTCGATGTAGGAAGATGCCCTTGAACCTGGAGATTTGGGACCCATGGAATGGGTACCACGCAGTATTACTTTAATGGGTCTGCGTTTCCTCACCCAACCTCACCAAACCTCTCAGCCCCAAGAGTGTCCACCCTTATGTCTAAGTCAGCTGTGGGTCTAGATATGGTCAATCCAGGTGGCATCACAGCCCCTGAACGAATTTTGTAAGAATTTCTCTCTCTTTCACTGTCTTTGTTTCACGGGTTTTTAAAAGTAATTGACTTTTATAATGTGGTTTAGCTGCTTTTCACTGCTGTGTTTCTGCCGCTTTACACCCACTTGACTCACTTACAGAGAGATATCAATACATAGGTTTTAAGATTCTTACTAGTAAGATATATTCTTGGGCGGTGAATAGGAGGTGTTGAGTCCAATTCACTGAGCAAGGAGTAGGTCTTGTCTATTACCTATTGGGTTTATGGAACGGTATCTGAGCTAATTTGAAACCCTTGTTTTATGCATCACCCCACCTCACCTTTACCGTTAAGCAGCCATAGTGTGTTTTCTAAATGTGTGTCTCTGTTCTGTTTTGTAATTCAGTTCAAGGGTAGCGGTTTTTACATTCCCTCTATAAGTGATATCTTATGATAAGTGTCTTTTTCTGTGTGACTTATTTCACTTAGACTCGACGTACGTAAATCCACTCATCATGCTGCTACTAGCCTTATGACGTTGATTTCATGGCTGAGTGATATTCCATTGTACATAAGGACCACATCTTCTTTATCCATTTTTCTCTTTCCTGGGATATTTAAGGTGTAACGAAGTGGAGGTTCTTTTCAACAGAGCAGCCCTAAACTTTGGGGTGCCTGTGTCTTGCTGATTTTTAGTTTTCCCAATTTATACGCCCATGAGTGGAAGTGCCCTATGCTCTCTAAGCTGAGTTTTTTAGATGTTTCAGGACATACCGTACACTTCTCCAGAGTGGCTGTTGGCAATTTACGTCCCGCCCATCAGCGTAGCAAGGCTCCCATTTCTCCATGGCCTGTCCTGCATTTCTGGTTTTGACACTTTATTCAGCAGGGCCCTTTTGACCGATGGGAAGCGAGACTTCTTTGTAGCGCTGATTTGCCTTTCCAGGTTGCTTGGTTGGCCAAAAAGGGCGTATGCGTTTTTTCCTGAATATATTCAGGAAAAAACGCATACGCCCTTTTTGGCCAAGGGCATCATTGTCGAGGTTTTGCCGCTTTTCCTGTGCTTTAAAGGCGATTCGAATCTCCCTCCTGAAATCTGTTTCCTGCAATTCTGCCTTGCTTTCAACTCCTCTTCGTTGCCTTCCCTCAATATATTTGTGGACGAGAGTTATCATTTATAAGTCTGCAGGTTTGTGAAATGCAGTGCCCCTGAGCTCCATTTTTCAACTCGCTTTCTTGGGAGCAGGCCGCAAAAGCGCAGGATTGCTTCAGGCCCTATTCTGGTCCCGGGCGGCAGGCTGAGCCTGTGGTTAATTCTTCTTCCTGATGGGAAAATAGAGTGACCTGTGCCTGTCCCAACACCTAGACCTAGTCTCTCATTGGTTCCCCCTCTTCCTGTTCATCCTCAGGACAAATTGCAACCTGTACGGAACAGGAGGTTAAAGGTGCTGATTCTCCAAGGAGGGAGATTGCTAGTAAAGCGGCTGGAATGGCGAACCCGAGAACAAGGAGATGAGAAATGAGGTGCGTTTTGGAAACCTTTCCCGATCACACGGTGTACCATCTTCTGGGTTTCTCATGCATGTTTTCGATGCAGGAAGATGCCCTTGAACCTGGAGATTTGGGACCCATGGGATGGGTACCACGCAGTATTACTTTAAAGGGTCTGCGTTTCCTCACCCAACCTCACCAAACCTCTCAGCCCCAAGAGTGTCCACCCTTATGTCTCAGTCAGCTGTGGGTCTAGATATGGTCAATCCAGGTGGCATCACAGCCCCTGAACGAATTGTGTAAGAATTTCTCTCTCTTTCACTGTCTTTGTTTCACGGGTTTTTAAAAGTAATTGACTTTTATAATGGGGTTTAGGTGCTTTTCACTGCTGTGTTTATGCCGCTTTACACCCACTTGACTCACTTACAGAGAGATATCAATACATAGGTTTTAAGATTCTTACTAGTCAGACATATTCTTGGGCGGTGAATAGGGGGTGTTGAGTCCAATTCACTGAGCAAGGAGTAGGTCTTGTCTATTACCTATTGTGTTTATGGAACGGTATCTGAGCTAATTTGAAACCCTTGTTTTATGCATCACCCCACCTCACCGTTACCGTTAAGCAGCCATAGTGTGTTTTCTAAACGTGTGTCTCTGTTCTGTTTTGTAATTCAGTTCAAGGGTAGCGGTTTTTACATTCCCCCTATAAGTGATATCTTATGATAAGTGTCTTTTTCTGTGTGACTTATTTCACTTAGAATCATCGTACCTAAATCCACTCATCATGCTGCTACTAGCCTTATGACGTTGATTTCATGGCTGAGTGATATTCCATTGTACATAAGAACCACAACTTCTTTATCCATTTTTCTCTTTCCTGGGATATTTAATGTGTAACGAAGTGGAGGTTCTTTTCAACAGAGCAGCCCTAAACTTTGAGATGCCTGTGTCTTGCTGATTTTTAGTTTTCCCAATTTATACGCCCATGTGTGGAATTGCCCTATGCTCTCTAAGCTGAGTTTTTTAGATGTTTCAGGACATACCGTACACTTCTCCAGAGTGGCTGTTGGCAATTTACGTCCCACCCATCAGCGTAGCAAGGCTCCCGTTTCTCCATGGCCTGTCCTGCCTTTCTGGTTTTGACACTTTATTCAGCAGGGTCCTTTTGACAGATGGGAAGCGAGACTTCTTTGTAGCGCTGATTTGCCTTTCCAGGTTGCTTGGTTGGCCAAAAAGGGCGTATGCGTTTTTTCCTGAATATATTCAGGAAAAAACGCATACGCCCTTTTTGGCCAAGGGCGTCATTGTCGAGGTTTTGCCGCTTTTCCTGTGCTTTAAAGGCGATTCGAATCTCCCTCCTGAAATATATTTCCTGCAATTCTGCCTTGCTTTCAAATCCTCTTCGTTGCCTTCCCTCAATATATTTGTGGACGAAAGTTATCATTTATAAGTCTGCAGGTTTGTGAATTGCAGTGCCCCTGAGCTCCATTTTTCAACTCGCTTTCTTGGGAGCTGGCCGCCAAAGCGCAGGATTGCTTCAGGCCCTATTCTGGTCCCGGGCGGCAGGCTGAGCCTGTGGTTAATTCTTCTTCATGATGGGAAAATAGAGTGACCTGTGCCTGTCCCAACACCTAGACCTAGTCTCTCATTGGTTCCCCCTCTTCCTGTTCATCCTCAGGACAAATTGCAACCTGTACGGAACAGGAGGTTAAAGGTGCTGATTCTCCAAGGAGGGAGATTGCTAGTAAAGTGGATGGAATGGCGAACCCGAGAACAAGGAGATGAGAAATGAGGTGCGTTTTGGAAACCTTTCCCGATCACACGGTGTACCATCTTCTGGGTTTCTCATGCATGTTTTCGATGTAGGAAGATGCCCTTGAACCTGGAGATTTGGGACCCATGGGATGGGTACCACGCAGTATTACTTTAAAGGGTCTGCGTTTCCTCACCCAACCTCACCAAACCTCTCAGCCCCAAGAGTGTCCACCCTTATGTCTCAGTCAGCTGTGGGTCTAGATATGGTCAATCCAGGTGGCATCACAGCCCCTGAACGAATTTTGTAAGAATTTCTCTCTCTTTCACTGTCTTTGTTTCACGGGTTTTTAAAAGTAATTGATTTTTATAATGGGGTTTAGCTGCTTTTCACTGCTGTGTTTCTGCCGCTTTACACCCACTTGACTCACTTACAGAGAGATATCAATACATAGGTTTTAAGATTTTTACTAGTCAGATATATTCTTGGGCGGTGAATAGGGGGTGTTGTGTCCAATTCACTGAGCAAGGAGTAGGTCTTGTCTATTACCTATTGGGTTTATGGAACGGTATCTGAGCTAATTTGAAACCCTTATTTTCTGCATCACCCCACCTCACCTTTACCGTTAAGCAGCCATAGTGTGTTTTCTAAACGTGTGTCTCTGTTCTGTTTTGTAATTCAGTTCAAGGGTAGCGGTTTTTACATTCCCTCTATAAGTGATATCTTATGATAAGTGTCATTTTCTGTGAGACTTATTTCATTTAGAATCATCCAACCTAAATCCACTCATCTTGCTGCTACTAGCATTATGACGTTGATTTCATGGCTGAGTGATATTCTATTGTACATAAGGACCACAACTTCTTTATCCATTTTTGTCTTTCCTGGGATATTTAAGGTGTAACGAAGTGGAGGTTCTTGTCAACAGAGCAGCCCTAAACTTTGGGGAGCCTGTGTCTTGCTGATTTTTAGTTTTGCCAATTTATACGCCCATGAGTGGAAGTGCCCTATGCTCTCTAAGCTGAGTTTTTTAGATGTTTCAGGACACACCGTTCACTTCTCCAGAGTGGCTGTTGGCAATTTACATCCCGCCCATCAGCGTAGCCAGGCTCCCGTTTCTCCATGGCCTGTCCTGCACTTCTGGTTTTGACACTTTATTCAGCATGGCCCTTTTGACCGATGGGAAGTGAGACTTCTTTGTAGCGCTGATTTGCCTTTCCAGGTTGCTTGGTTGGCCAAAAAGGGCGTATGCGTTTTTTCCTGAATATATTCAGGAAAAAACGCATACGCCCTTTTTGGCCAAGGGCGTCATTGTCGAGGTTTTGCCGCTTTTCCTGTGCTTTAAAGGCGATTCGAATCTCCCTCCTGAAATGTGTTTCCTGCAATTCTGCCTTGCTTTCAAATCCTCTTCGTTGCCTTCCCTCAATATATTTGTGGACGAGAGTTATCATTTATAAGTCTGCAGGTTTGTGAATTGCAGTGCCCCTGAGCTCCATTTTTCAACTCGCTTTCTTGGGAGCTGGCCTCAAAAGCGCAGGACTGCTTCAGGCCCTATTTTGGTTCCGGCCGGCATGCTGAGCCTGTGGTTAATTCTTCTTCCTGATGAGAAAATAGAGTGACCTGTGCCTGTCCCAACACCTAGACCTAGTCTCTCATTGGTTCCCCCTCTTCCTGTTCATCCTCAGGACAAATTGCAACCTGTACGGAACAGGAGGTTAAAGGTGCTGATTCTCCAAGGAGGGAGATTTCTAGTAAAGCGGATGGAATGGCGAACCCGAGAACAAGGAGATGAGAAATGAGGTGCGTTTTGGAAACCTTTCCCGATCACACAGTGTACCGTCTTCTGGGGTTCTCATGCATGTTTTCGATGTAAGAAGATGCCCTTGAACCTGGAGATTTGGGACCCATGGGATGGGTACCACGCAGTATTACTTTAAAGGGTCTGCGTTTCCTCACCCAACCTCACCAAACCTCTCAGCCCCAAGAGTGTCCACCCTTATGTCTAAGTCAGCTGTGGGTCTAGATATGGTCAATCCAGGTGGCATCACAGCCCCTGAACGGATTTTGTAAGAATTTCTCTCTCTTTCACTGTCTTTGTTTCACGGGTTTTTAAAAGTAATTGACTTTTATAATGTGGTTTAGCTGCTTTTCACTGCTGTGTTTCTGCCGCTTTACACCCACTTGACTCACTTGCAGAGAGATATCAATACATAGGTTTTAAGATTCTTACTAGTCAGACATATTCTTGGGCGGTGAATAGGGGGTGTTGAGTCCAATTCACTGAGCAAGGAGTAGGTCTTGTCTATTACCTATTGTGTTTATGGAACGGTATCTGAGCTAATTTGAAACCCTTGTTTTATGCATCACCCCACCTCACCGTTACCGTTAAGCAGCCATAGTGTGTTTTCTAAACGTGTGTCTCTGTTCTGTTTTGTAATTCAGTTCAAGGGTAGCGGTTTTTACATTCCCCCTATAAGTGATATCTTATGATAAGTGTCTTTTTCTGTGTGACTTATTTCACTTAGAATCATCGTACCTAAATCCACTCATCATGCTGCTACTAGCCTTATGACGTTGATTTCATGGCTGAGTGATATTCCATTGTACATAAGAACCACAACTTCTTTATCCATTTTTCTCTTTCCTGGGATATTTAATGTGTAACGAAGTGGAGGTTCTTTTCAACAGAGCAGCCCTAAACTTTGAGATTCCTGTGTCTTGCTGATTTTTAGTTTTCCCAATTTATACGCCCATGTGTGGAATTGCCCTATGCTCTCTAAGCTGAGTTTTTTAGATGTTTCAGGACATACCGTACACTTCTCCAGAGTGGCTGTTGGCAATTTACGTCCCACCCATCAGCGTAGCAAGGCTCCCGTTTCTCCATGGCCTGTCCTGCCTTTCTGGTTTTGACACTTTATTCAGCAGGGTCCTTTTGACCGATGGGAAGCGAGACTTCTTTGTAGCGCTGATTTGCCTTTCCAGGTTGCTTGGTTGGCCAAAAAGGGCGTATGCGTTTTTTCCTGAATATATTCAGGAAAAAACGCATACGCCCTTTTTGGCCAAGGGCGTCATTGTCGAGGTTTTGCCGCTTTTCCTGTGCTTTAAAGGCGATTCGAATCTCCCTCCTGAAATATATTTCCTGCAATTCTGCCTTGCTTTCAAATCCTCTTCGTTGCCTTCCCTCAATATATTTGTGGACGAGAGTTATCATTTATAAGTCTGCAGGTTTGTGAATTGCAGTGCCCCTGAGCTCCATTTTTCAACTCGCTTTCTTGGGAGCTGGCCGCCAAAGCGCAGGATTGCTTCAGGCCCTATTCTGGTCCCGGGCGGCAGGCTGAGCCTGTGGTTAATTCTTCTTCCTGATGGGAAAATAGAGTGACCTGTGCCTGTCCCAACACCTAGACCTAGTCTCTCATTGGTTCCCCCTCTTCCTGTTCATCCTCAGGACAAATTGCAACCTGTACGGAACAGGAGGTTAAAGGTGCTGATTCTCCAAGGAGGGAGATTGCTAGTAAAGCGGATGGAATGGCGAACCCGAGAACAAGGAGATGAGAAATGAGGTGCGTTTTGGAAACCTTTCCCGATCACACGGTGTACCATCTTCTGGGTTTCTCATGCATGTTTTCGATGTAGGAAGATGCCCTTGAACCTGGAGATTTGGGACCCATGGGATGGGTACCACGCAGTATTACTTTAAAGGGTCTGCGTTTCCTCACCCAACCTCACCAAACCTCTCAGCCCCAAGAGTGTCCACCCTTATGTCTCAGTCAGCTGTGGGTCTAGATATGGTCAATCCAGGTGGCATCACAGCCCCTGAACGAATTTTGTAAGAATTTCTCTCTCTTTCACTGTCTTTGTTTCACGGGTTTTTAAAAGTAATTGATTTTTATAATGGGGTTTAGCTGCTTTTCACTGCTGTGTTTCTGCCGCTTTACACCCACTTGACTCACTTACAGAGAGATATCAATACATAGGTTTTAAGATTTTTACTAGTCAGATATATTCTTGGGCGGTGAATAGGGGGTGTTGAGTCCAATTCACTGAGCAAGGAGTAGGTCTTGTCTATTACCTATTGGGTTTATGGAACGGTATCTGAGCTAATTTGAAACCCTTATTTTCTGCATCACCCCACCTCACCTTTACCGTTAAGCAGCCATAGTGTGTTTTCTAAACGTGTGTCTCTGTTCTGTTTTGTAATTCAGTTCAAGGGTAGCGGTTTTTACATTCCCTCTATAAGTGATATCTTATGATAAGTGTCATTTTCTGTGAGACTTATTTCATTTAGAATCATCCAACCTAAATCCACTCATCTTGCTGCTACTAGCATTATGACGTTGATTTCATGGCTGAGTGATATTCTATTGTACATAAGGACCACAACTTCTTTATCCATTTTTGTCTTTCCTGGGATATTTAAGGTGTAACGAAGTGGAGGTTCTTGTCAACAGAGCAGCCCTAAACTTTGGGGAGCCTGTGTCTTGCTGATTTTTAGTTTTGCCAATTTATACGCCCATGAGTGGAAGTGCCCTATGCTCTCTAAGCTGAGTTTTTTAGATGTTTCAGGACACACCGTTCACTTCTCCAGAGTGGCTGTTGGCAATTTACATCCCGCCCATCAGCGTAGCCAGGCTCCCGTTTCTCCATGGCCTGTCCTGCACTTCTGGTTTTGACACTTTATTCAGCATGGCCCTTTTGACCGATGGGAAGTGAGACTTCTTTGTAGCGCTGATTTGCCTTTCCAGGTTGCTTGGTTGGCCAAAAAGGGCGTATGCGTTTTTTCCTGAATATATTCAGGAAAAAACGCATACGCCCTTTTTGGCCAAGGGCGTCATTGTCGAGGTTTTGCCGCTTTTCCTGTGCTTTAAAGGCGATTCGAATCTCCCTCCTGAAATGTGTTTCCTGCAATTCTGCCTTGCTTTCAAATCCTCTTCGTTGCCTTCCCTCAATATATTTGTGGACGAGAGTTATCATTTATAAGTCTGCAGGTTTGTGAATTGCAGTGCCCCTGAGCTCCATTTTTCAACTCGCTTTCTTGGGAGCTGGCCTCAAAAGCGCAGGATTGCTTCAGGCCCTATTTTGGTTCCGGCCGGCATGCTGAGCCTGTGGTTAATTCTTCTTCCTGATGAGAAAATAGAGTGACCTGTGCCTGTCCCAACACCTAGACCTAGTCTCTCATTGGTTCCCCCTCTTCCTGTTCATCCTCAGGACAAATTGCAACCTGTACGGAACAGGAGGTTAAAGGTGCTGATTCTCCAAGGAGGGAGATTTCTAGTAAAGCGGATGGAATGGCGAACCCGAGAACAAGGAGATGAGAAATGAGGTGCGTTTTGGAAACCTTTCCCGATCACACAGTGTACCGTCTTCTGGGGTTCTCATGCATGTTTTCGATGTAGGAAGATGCCCTTGAACCTGGAGATTTGGGACCCATGGGATGGGTACCACGCAGTATTACTTTAAAGGGTCTGCGTTTCCTCACCCAACCTCACCAAACCTCTCAGCCCCAAGAGTGTCCACCCTTATGTCTAAGTCAGCTGTGGGTCTAGATATGGTCAATCCAGGTGGCATCACAGCCCCTGAACGAATTGTGTAAGAATTTCTCTCTCTTTCACTGTCTTTGTTTCACGGGTTTTTAAAAGTAATTGACTTTTATAATGTGGTTTAGCTGCTTTTCACTGCTGTGTTTCTGCCGCTTTACACCCACTTGACTCACTTACAGAGAGATATCAATACATAGGTTTTAAGATTCTTACTAGTAAGATATATTCTTGGGCGGTGAATAGGGGGTGTTGAGTCCAATTCACTGAGCAAGGAGTAGGTCTTGTCTATTACCTATTGGGTTTAAGGAACGGTATCTGAGCTAATTTGAAACCCTTGTTTTATGCATCACCCCACCTCACCTTTACCGTTAAGCAGCCATAGTGTGTTTTCTAAATGTGTGTCTCTGTTCTGTTTTGTAATTCAGTTCAAGGGTAGCGGTTTTTACATTCCCTCTATAAGTGATATCTTATGATAAGTGTCTTTTTCTGTGTGACTTATTTCACTTAGAATCGTCGTACCTAAATCCACTCATCATGCTGCTACTAGCCTTATGACGTTGATTTCATGGCTGAGTGATATTCCATTGTACATAAGAACCACAACTTCTTTATCCATTTTTCTCTTTCCTGGGATATTTAATGTGTAACGAAGTGGAGGTTCTTTTCAACAGAGCAGCCCTAAACTTTGAGATGCCTGTGTCTTGCTGATTTTTAGTTTTCCCAATTTATACGCCCATGTGTGGAATTGCCCTATGCTCTCTAAGCTGAGTTTTTTAGATGTTTCAGGACATACCGTACACTTCTCCAGAGTGGCTGTTGGCAATTTACGTCCCACCCATCAGCGTAGCAAGGCTCCCGTTTCTCCATGGCATGTCCTGCCTTTCTGGTTTTGACACTTTATTCAGCAGGGTCCTTTTGACCGATGGGAAGCGAGACTTCTTTGTAGCGCTGATTTGCCTTTCCAGGTTGCTTGGTTGGCCAAAAAGGGCGTATGCGTTTTTTCCTGAATATATTCAGGAAAAAACGCATACGCCCTTTTTGGCCAAGGGCGTCATTGTCGAGGTTTTGCCGCTTTTCCTGTGCTTTAAAGGCGATTCGAATCTCCCTCCTGAAATATATTTCCTGCAATTCTGCCTTGCTTTCAAATCCTCTTCGTTGCCTTCCCTCAATATATTTGTGGACGAGAGTTATCATTTATAAGTCTGCAGGTTTGTGAATTGCAGTGCCCCTGAGCTCCATTTTTCAACTCGCTTTCTTGGGAGCTGGCCGCCAAAGCGCAGGATTGCTTCAGGCCCTATTCTGGTCCCGGGCGGCAGGCTGAGCCTGTGGTTAATTCTTCTTCCTGATGGGAAAATAGAGTGACCTGTGCCTGTCCCAACACCTAGACCTAGTCTCTCATTGGTTCCCCCTCTTCCTGTTCATCCTCAGGACAAATTGCAACCTGTACGGAACAGGAGGTTAAAGGTGCTGATTCTCCAAGGAGGGAGATTGCTAGTAAAGCGGCTGGAATGGCGAACCCGAGAACAAGGAGATGAGAAATGAGGTGCGTTTTGGAAACCTTTCCCGATCACACGGTGTACCATCTTCTGGGTTTCTCATGCATGTTTTCGATGTAGGAAGATGCCCTTGAACCTGGAGATTTGGGACCCATGGGATGGGTACCACGCAGTATTACTTTAAAGGGTCTGCGTTTCCTCACCCAACCTCACCAAACCTCTCAGCCCCAAGAGTGTCCACCCTTATGTCTCAGTCAGCTGTGGGTCTAGATATGGTCAATCCAGGTGGCATCACAGCCCCTGAACGAATTTTGTAAGAATTTCTCTCTCTTTCACTGTCTTTGTTTCACGGGTTTTTAAAAGTAATTGACTTTTATAATGGGGTTTAGGTGCTTTTCACTGCTGTGTTTATGCCGCTTTACACCCACTTGACTCACTTGCAGAGAGATATCAATACATAGGTTTTAAGATTCTTACTAGTCAGACATATTCTTGGGCGGTGAATAGGGGGTGTTGAGTCCAATTCACTGAGCAAGGAGTAGGTCTTGTCTATTACCTATTGTGTTTATGGAACGGTATCTGAGCTAATTTGAAACCCTTGTTTTATGCATCACCCCACCTCACCGTTACCGTTAAGCAGCCATAGTGTGTTTTCTAAACGTGTGTCTCTGTTCTGTTTTGTAATTCAGTTCAAGGGTAGCGGTTTTTACATTCCCCCTATAAGTGATATCTTATGATAAGTGTCTTTTTCTGTGTGACTTATTTCACTTAGAATCATCGTACCTAAATCCACTCATCATGCTGCTACTAGCCTTATGACGTTGATTTCATGGCTGAGTGATATTCCATTGTACATAAGAACCACAACTTCTTTATCCATTTTTCTCTTTCCTGGGATATTTAATGTGTAACGAAGTGGAGGTTCTTTTCAACAGAGCAGCCCTAAACTTTGAGATTCCTGTGTCTTGCTGATTTTTAGTTTTCCCAATTTATACGCCCATGTGTGGAATTGCCCTATGCTCTCTAAGCTGAGTTTTTTAGATGTTTCAGGACATACCGTACACTTCTCCAGAGTGGCTGTTGGCAATTTACGTCCCACCCATCAGCGTAGCAAGGCTCCCGTTTCTCCATGGCCTGTCCTGCCTTTCTGGTTTTGACACTTTATTCAGCAGGGTCCTTTTGACCGATGGGAAGCGAGACTTCTTTGTAGCGCTGATTTGCCTTTCCAGGTTGCTTGGTTGGCCAAAAAGGGCGTATGCGTTTTTTCCTGAATATATTCAGGAAAAAACGCATACGCCCTTTTTGGCCAAGGGCGTCATTGTCGAGGTTTTGCCGCTTTTCCTGTGCTTTAAAGGCGATTCGAATCTCCCTCCTGAAATATATTTCCTGCAATTCTGCCTTGCTTTCAAATCCTCTTCGTTGCCTTCCCTCAATATATTTGTGGACGAGAGTTATCATTTATAAGTCTGCAGGTTTGTGAATTGCAGTGCCCCTGAGCTCCATTTTTCAACTCGCTTTCTTGGGAGCTGGCCGCCAAAGCGCAGGATTGCTTCAGGCCCTATTCTGGTCCCGGGCGGCAGGCTGAGCCTGTGGTTAATTCTTCTTCCTGATGGGAAAATAGAGTGACCTGTGCCTGTCCCAACACCTAGACCTAGTCTCTCATTGGTTCCCCCTCTTCCTGTTCATCCTCAGGACAAATTGCAACCTGTACGGAACAGGAGGTTAAAGGTGCTGATTCTCCAAGGAGGGAGATTGCTAGTAAAGCGGATGGAATGGCGAACCCGAGAACAAGGAGATGAGAAATGAGGTGCGTTTTGGAAACCTTTCCCGATCACACGGTGTACCATCTTCTGGGTTTCTCATGCATGTTTTCGATGTAGGAAGATGCCCTTGAACCTGGAGATTTGGGACCCATGGGATGGGTACCACGCAGTATTACTTTAAAGGGTCTGCGTTTCCTCACCCAACCTCACCAAACCTCTCAGCCCCAAGAGTGTCCACCCTTATGTCTCAGTCAGCTGTGGGTCTAGATATGGTCAATCCAGGTGGCATCACAGCCCCTGAACGAATTTTGTAAGAATTTCTCTCTCTTTCACTGTCTTTGTTTCACGGGTTTTTAAAAGTAATTGATTTTTATAATGGGGTTTAGCTGCTTTTCACTGCTGTGTTTCTGCCGCTTTACACCCACTTGACTCACTTACAGAGAGATATCAATACATAGGTTTTAAGATTTTTACTAGTCAGATATATTCTTGGGCGGTGAATAGGGGGTGTTGAGTCCAATTCACTGAGCAAGGAGTAGGTCTTGTCTATTACCTATTGGGTTTATGGAACGGTATCTGAGCTAATTTGAAACCCTTATTTTCTGCATCACCCCACCTCACCTTTACCGTTAAGCAGCCATAGTGTGTTTTCTAAACGTGTGTCTCTGTTCTGTTTTGTAATTCAGTTCAAGGGTAGCGGTTTTTACATTCCCTCTATAAGTGATATCTTATGATAAGTGTCATTTTCTGTGAGACTTATTTCATTTAGAATCATCCAACCTAAATCCACTCATCTTGCTGCTACTAGCATTATGACGTTGATTTCATGGCTGAGTGATATTCTATTGTACATAAGGACCACAACTTCTTTATCCATTTTTGTCTTTCCTGGGATATTTAAGGTGTAACGAAGTGGAGGTTCTTGTCAACAGAGCAGCCCTAAACTTTGGGGAGCCTGTGTCTTGCTGATTTTTAGTTTTGCCAATTTATACGCCCATGAGTGGAAGTGCCCTATGCTCTCTAAGCTGAGTTTTTTAGATGTTTCAGGACACACCGTTCACTTCTCCAGAGTGGCTGTTGGCAATTTACATCCCGCCCATCAGCGTAGCCAGGCTCCCGTTTCTCCATGGCCTGTCCTGCACTTCTGGTTTTGACACTTTATTCAGCATGGCCCTTTTGACCGATGGGAAGTGAGACTTCTTTGTAGCGCTGATTTGCCTTTCCAGGTTGCTTGGTTGGCCAAAAAGGGCGTATGCGTTTTTTCCTGAATATATTCAGGAAAAAACGCATACGCCCTTTTTGGCCAAGGGCGTCATTGTCGAGGTTTTGCCGCTTTTCCTGTGCTTTAAAGGCGATTCGAATCTCCCTCCTGAAATGTGTTTCCTGCAATTCTGCCTTGCTTTCAAATCCTCTTCGTTGCCTTCCCTCAATATATTTGTGGACGAGAGTTATCATTTATAAGTCTGCAGGTTTGTGAATTGCAGTGCCCCTGAGCTCCATTTTTCAACTCGCTTTCTTGGGAGCTGGCCTCAAAAGCGCAGGATTGCTTCAGGCCCTATTTTGGTTCCGGCCGGCATGCTGAGCCTGTGGTTAATTCTTCTTCCTGATGAGAAAATAGAGTGACCTGTGCCTGTCCCAACACCTAGACCTAGTCTCTCATTGGTTCCCCCTCTTCCTGTTCATCCTCAGGACAAATTGCAACCTGTACGGAACAGGAGGTTAAAGGTGCTGATTCTCCAAGGAGGGAGATTTCTAGTAAAGCGGATGGAATGGCGAACCCGAGAACAAGGAGATGAGAAATGAGGTGCGTTTTGGAAACCTTTCCCGATCACACAGTGTACCGTCTTCTGGGGTTCTCATGCATGTTTTCGATGTAGGAAGATGCCCTTGAACCTGGAGATTTGGGACCCATGGGATGGGTACCACGCAGTATTACTTTAAAGGGTCTGCGTTTCCTCACCCAACCTCACCAAACCTCTCAGCCCCAAGAGTGTCCACCCTTATGTCTAAGTCAGCTGTGGGTCTAGATATGGTCAATCCAGGTGGCATCACAGCCCCTGAACGAATTGTGTAAGAATTTCTCTCTCTTTCACTGTCTTTGTTTCACGGGTTTTTAAAAGTAATTGACTTTTATAATGTGGTTTAGCTGCTTTTCACTGCTGTGTTTCTGCCGCTTTACACCCACTTGACTCACTTACAGAGAGATATCAATACATAGGTTTTAAGATTCTTACTAGTAAGATATATTCTTGGGCGGTGAATAGGGGGTGTTGAGTCCAATTCACTGAGCAAGGAGTAGGTCTTGTCTATTACCTATTGTGTTTATGGAACGGTATCTGAGCTAATTTGAAACCCTTGTTTTATGCATCACCCCACCTCACCTTTACCGTTAAGCAGCCATAGTGTGTTTTCTAAACGTGTGTCTCTGTTCTGTTTTGTAATTCAGTTCAAGGGTAGCGGTTTTTACATTCCCTCTATAAGTGATATCTTATGATAAGTGTCTTTTTCTGTGTGACTTATTTCACTTAGAATCGTCGTACCTAAATCCACTCATCATGCTGCTACTAGCCTTATGACGTTGATTTCATGGCTGAGTGATATTCCATTGTACATAAGAACCACAACTTCTTTATCCATTTTTCTCTTTCCTGGGATATTTAATGTGTAACGAAGTGGAGGTTCTTTTCAACAGAGCAGCCCTAAACTTTGAGATGCCTGTGTCTTGCTGATTTTTAGTTTTCCCAATTTATACGCCCATGTGTGGAATTGCCCTATGCTCTCTAAGCTGAGTTTTTTAGATGTTTCAGGACATACCGTACACTTCTCCAGAGTGGCTGTTGGCAATTTACGTCCCACCCATCAGCGTAGCAAGGCTCCCGTTTCTCCATGGCATGTCCTGCCTTTCTGGTTTTGACACTTTATTCAGCAGGGTCCTTTTGACCGATGGGAAGCGAGACTTCTTTGTAGCGCTGATTTGCCTTTCCAGGTTGCTTGGTTGGCCAAAAAGGGCGTATGCGTTTTTTCCTGAATATATTCAGGAAAAAACGCATACGCCCTTTTTGGCCAAGGGCGTCATTGTCGAGGTTTTGCCGCTTTTCCTGTGCTTTAAAGGCGATTCGAATCTCCCTCCTGAAATATATTTCCTGCAATTCTGCCTTGCTTTCAAATCCTCTTCGTTGCCTTCCCTCAATATATTTGTGGACGAGAGTTATCATTTATAAGTCTGCAGGTTTGTGAATTGCAGTGCCCCTGAGCTCCATTTTTCAACTCGCTTTCTTGGGAGCTGGCCGCCAAAGCGCAGGATTGCTTCAGGCCCTATTCTGGTCCCGGGCGGCAGGCTGAGCCTGTGGTTAATTCTTCTTCATGATGGGAAAATAGAGTGACCTGTGCCTGTCCCAACACCTAGACCTAGTCTCTCATTGGTTCCCCCTCTTCCTGTTCATCCTCAGGACAAATTGCAACCTGTACGGAACAGGAGGTTAAAGGTGCTGATTCTCCAAGGAGGGAGATTGCTAGTAAAGCGGATGGAATGGCGAACCCGAGAACAAGGAGATGAGAAATGAGGTGCGTTTTGGAAACCTTTCCCGATCACACGGTGTACCATCTTCTGGGTTTCTCATGCATGTTTTCGATGTAGGAAGATGCCCTTGAACCTGGAGATTTGGGACCCATGGGATGGGTACCACGCAGTATTACTTTAAAGGGTCTGCGTTTCCTCACCCAACCTCACCAAACCTCTCAGCCCCAAGAGTGTCCACCCTTATGTCTCAGTCAGCTGTGGGTCTAGATATGGTCAATCCAGGTGGCATCACAGCCCCTGAACGAATTTTGTAAGAATTTCTCTCTCTTTCACTGTCTTTGTTTCACGGGTTTTTAAAAGTAATTGATTTTTATAATGGGGTTTAGCTGCTTTTCACTGCTGTGTTTCTGCCGCTTTACACCCACTTGACTCACTTACAGAGAGATATCAATACATAGGTTTTAAGATTTTTACTAGTCAGATATATTCTTGGGCGGTGAATAGGGGGTGTTGTGTCCAATTCACTGAGCAAGGAGTAGGTCTTGTCTATTACCTATTGGGTTTATGGAACGGTATCTGAGCTAATTTGAAACCCTTATTTTCTGCATCACCCCACCTCACCTTTACCGTTAAGCAGCCATAGTGTGTTTTCTAAACGTGTGTCTCTGTTCTGTTTTGTAATTCAGTTCAAGGGTAGCGGTTTTTACATTCCCTCTATAAGTGATATCTTATGATAAGTGTCATTTTCTGTGAGACTTATTTCATTTAGAATCATCCAACCTAAATCCACTCATCTTGCTGCTACTAGCATTATGACGTTGATTTCATGGCTGAGTGATATTCTATTGTACATAAGGACCACAACTTCTTTATCCATTTTTGTCTTTCCTGGGATATTTAAGGTGTAACGAAGTGGAGGTTCTTGTCAACAGAGCAGCCCTAAACTTTGGGGAGCCTGTGTCTTGCTGATTTTTAGTTTTGCCAATTTATACGCCCATGAGTGGAAGTGCCCTATGCTCTCTAAGCTGAGTTTTTTAGATGTTTCAGGACACACCGTTCACTTCTCCAGAGTGGCTGTTGGCAATTTACATCCCGCCCATCAGCGTAGCCAGGCTCCCGTTTCTCCATGGCCTGTCCTGCACTTCTGGTTTTGACACTTTATTCAGCATGGCCCTTTTGACCGATGGGAAGTGAGACTTCTTTGTAGCGCTGATTTGCCTTTCCAGGTTGCTTGGTTGGCCAAAAAGGGCGTATGCGTTTTTTCCTGAATATATTCAGGAAAAAACGCATACGCCCTTTTTGGCCAAGGGCGTCATTGTCGAGGTTTTGCCGCTTTTCCTGTGCTTTAAAGGCGATTCGAATCTCCCTCCTGAAATGTGTTTCCTGCAATTCTGCCTTGCTTTCAAATCCTCTTCGTTGCCTTCCCTCAATATATTTGTGGACGAGAGTTATCATTTATAAGTCTGCAGGTTTGTGAATTGCAGTGCCCCTGAGCTCCATTTTTCAACTCGCTTTCTTGGGAGCTGGCCTCAAAAGCGCAGGACTGCTTCAGGCCCTATTTTGGTTCCGGCCGGCATGCTGAGCCTGTGGTTAATTCTTCTTCCTGATGAGAAAATAGAGTGACCTGTGCCTGTCCCAACACCTAGACCTAGTCTCTCATTGGTTCCCCCTCTTCCTGTTCATCCTCAGGACAAATTGCAACCTGTACGGAACAGGAGGTTAAAGGTGCTGATTCTCCAAGGAGGGAGATTTCTAGTAAAGCGGATGGAATGGCGAACCCGAGAACAAGGAGATGAGAAATGAGGTGCGTTTTGGAAACCTTTCCCGATCACACAGTGTACCGTCTTCTGGGGTTCTCATGCATGTTTTCGATGTAAGAAGATGCCCTTGAACCTGGAGATTTGGGACCCATGGGATGGGTACCACGCAGTATTACTTTAAAGGGTCTGCGTTTCCTCACCCAACCTCACCAAACCTCTCAGCCCCAAGAGTGTCCACCCTTATGTCTAAGTCAGCTGTGGGTCTAGATATGGTCAATCCAGGTGGCATCACAGCCCCTGAACGGATTTTGTAAGAATTTCTCTCTCTTTCACTGTCTTTGTTTCACGGGTTTTTAAAAGTAATTGACTTTTATAATGTGGTTTAGCTGCTTTTCACTGCTGTGTTTCTGCCGCTTTACACCCACTTGACTCACTTACAGAGAGATATCAATACATAGGTTTTAAGATTCTTACTAGTAAGATATATTCTTGGGCGGTGAATAGGGGGTGTTGAGTCCAATTCACTGAGCAAGGAGTAGGTATTGTCTATTACCTATTGGGTTTATGGAACGGTATCTGAGCTAATTTGAAACCCTTGTTTTATGCATCACCCCACCTCACCTTTACCGTTAAGCAGCCATAGTGTGTTTTCTAAATGTGTGTCTCTGTTCTGTTTTGTAATTCAGTTCAAGGGTAGCGGTTTTTACATTCCCTCTATAAGTGATATCTTATGATAAGTGTCTTTTTCTGTGTGACTTATTTCACTTAGACTCGACGTACGTAAATCCACTCATCATGCTGCTACTAGCCTTATGACGTTGATTTCATGGCTGAGTGATATTCCATTGTACATAAGGACCACATCTTCTTTATCCATTTTTCTCTTTCCTGGGATATTTAAGGTGTAACGAAGTGGAGGTTCTTTTCAACAGAGCAGCCCTAAACTTTGGGGTGCCTGTGTCTTGCTGATTTTTAGTTTTCCCAATTTATACGCCCATGAGTGGAAGTGCCCTATGCTCTCTAAGCTGAGTTTTTTAGATGTTTCAGGACATACCGTACACTTCTCCAGAGTGGCTGTTGGCAATTTACGTCCCGCCCATCAGCGTAGCAAGGCTCCCATTTCTCCATGGCCTGTCCTGCATTTCTGGTTTTGACACTTTATTCAGCAGGGCCCTTTTGACCGATGGGAAGCGAGACTTCTTTGTAGCGCTGATTTGCCTTTCCAGGTTGCTTGGTTGGCCAAAAAGGGCGTATGCGTTTTTTCCTGAATATATTCAGGAAAAAACGCATACGCCCTTTTTGGCCAAGGGCATCATTGTCGAGGTTTTGCCGCTTTTCCTGTGCTTTAAAGGCGATTCGAATCTCCCTCCTGAAATCTGTTTCCTGCAATTCTGCCTTGCTTTCAACTCCTCTTCGTTGCCTTCCCTCAATATATTTGTGGACGAGAGTTATCATTTATAAGTCTGCAGGTTTGTGAAATGCAGTGCCCCTGAGCTCCATTTTTCAACTCGCTTTCTTGGGAGCAGGCCGCAAAAGCGCAGGATTGCTTCAGGCCCTATTCTGGTCCCGGGCGGCAGGCTGAGCGTGTGGTTAATTCTTCTTCCTGATGGGAAAATAGAGTGACCTGTGCCTGTCCCAACACCTAGACCTAGTCTCTCATTGGTTCCCCCTCTTCCTGTTCATCCTCAGGACAAATTGCAACCTGTACGGAACAGGAGGTTAAAGGTGCTGATTCTCCAAGGAGGGAGATTGCTAGTAAAGCGGCTGGAATGGCGAACCCGAGAACAAGGAGATGAGAAATGAGGTGCGTTTTGGAAACCTTTCCCGATCACACGGTGTACCATCTTCTGGGTTTCTCATGCATGTTTTCGATGTAGGAAGATGCCCTTGAACCTGGAGATTTGGGACCCATGGGATGGGTACCACGCAGTATTACTTTAAAGGGTCTGCGTTTCCTCACCCAACCTCACCAAACCTCTCAGCCCCAAGAGTGTCCACCCTTATGTCTCAGTCAGCTGTGGGTCTAGATATGGTCAATCCAGGTGGCATCACAGCCCCTGAACGAATTTTGTAAGAATTTCTCTCTCTTTCACTGTCTTTGTTTCACGGGTTTTTAAAAGTAATTGACTTTTATAATGGGGTTTAGGTGCTTTTCACTGCTGTGTTTATGCCGCTTTACACCCACTTGACTCACTTGCAGAGAGATATCAATACATAGGTTTTAAGATTCTTACTAGTCAGACATATTCTTGGGCGGTGAATAGGGGGTGTTGAGTCCAATTCACTGAGCAAGGAGTAGGTCTTGTCTATTACCTATTGTGTTTATGGAACGGTATCTGAGCTAATTTGAAACCCTTGTTTTATGCATCACCCCACCTCACCGTTACCGTTAAGCAGCCATAGTGTGTTTTCTAAACGTGTGTCTCTGTTCTGTTTTGTAATTCAGTTCAAGGGTAGCGGTTTTTACATTCCCCCTATAAGTGATATCTTATGATAAGTGTCTTTTTCTGTGTGACTTATTTCACTTAGAATCATCGTACCTAAATCCACTCATCATGCTGCTACTAGCCTTATGACGTTGATTTCATGGCTGAGTGATATTCCATTGTACATAAGAACCACAACTTCTTTATCCATTTTTCTCTTTCCTGGGATATTTAATGTGTAACGAAGTGGAGGTTCTTTTCAACAGAGCAGCCCTAAACTTTGAGATGCCTGTGTCTTGCTGATTTTTAGTTTTCCCAATTTATACGCCCATGTGTGGAATTGCCCTATGCTCTCTAAGCTGAGTTTTTTAGATGTTTCAGGACATACCGTACACTTCTCCAGAGTGGCTGTTGGCAATTTACGTCCCACCCATCAGCGTAGCAAGGCTCCCGTTTCTCCATGGCCTGTCCTGCCTTTCTGGTTTTGACACTTTATTCAGCAGGGTCCTTTTGACAGATGGGAAGCGAGACTTCTTTGTAGCGCTGATTTGCCTTTCCAGGTTGCTTGGTTGGCCAAAAATGGCGTATGCGTTTTTTCCTGAATATATTCAGGAAAAAACGCATACGCCCTTTTTGGCCAAGGGCGTCATTGTCGAGGTTTTGCCGCTTTTCCTGTGCTTTAAAGGCGATTCGAATCTCCCTCCTGAAATATATTTCCTGCAATTCTGCCTTGCTTTCAAATCCTCTTCGTTGCCTTCCCTCAATATATTTGTGGACGAGAGTTATCATTTATAAGTCTGCAGGTTTGTGAATTGCAGTGCCCCTGAGCTCCATTTTTCAACTCGCTTTCTTGGGAGCTGGCCGCCAAAGCGCAGGATTGCTTCAGGCCCTATTCTGGTCCCGGGCGGCAGGCTGAGCCTGTGGTTAATTCTTCTTCATGATGGGAAAATAGAGTGACCTGTGCCTGTCCCAACACCTAGACCTAGTCTCTCATTGGTTCCCCCTCTTCCTGTTCATCCTCAGGACAAATTGCAACCTGTACGGAACAGGAGGTTAAAGGTGCTGATTCTCCAAGGAGGGAGATTGCTAGTAAAGCGGATGGAATGGCGAACCCGAGAACAAGGAGATGAGATATGAGGTGCGTTTTGGAAACCTTTCCCGATCACACGGTGTACCATCTTCTGGGTTTCTCATGCATGTTTTCGATGTAGGAAGATGCCCTTGAACCTGGAGATTTGGGACCCATGGGATGGGTACCACGCAGTATTACTTTAAAGGGTCTGCGTTTCCTCACCCAACCTCACCAAACCTCTCAGCCCCAAGAGTGTCCACCCTTATGTCTCAGTCAGCTGTGGGTCTAGATATGGTCAATCCAGGTGGCATCACAGCCCCTGAACGAATTTTGTAAGAATTTCTCTCTCTTTCACTGTCTTTGTTTCACGGGTTTTTAAAAGTAATTGATTTTTATAATGGGGTTTAGCTGCTTTTCACTGCTGTGTTTCTGCCGCTTTACACCCACTTGACTCACTTACAGAGAGATATCAATACATAGGTTTTAAGATTTTTACTAGTCAGATATATTCTTGGGCGGTGAATAGGGGGTGTTGTGTCCAATTCACTGAGCAAGGAGTAGGTCTTGTCTATTACCTATTGGGTTTATGGAACGGTATCTGAGCTAATTTGAAACCCTTATTTTCTGCATCACCCCACCTCACCTTTACCGTTAAGCAGCCATAGTGTGTTTTCTAAACGTGTGTCTCTGTTCTGTTTTGTAATTCAGTTCAAGGGTAGCGGTTTTTACATTCCCTCTATAAGTGATATCTTATGATAAGTGTCATTTTCTGTGAGACTTATTTCATTTAGAATCATCCAACCTAAATCCACTCATCTTGCTGCTACTAGCATTATGACGTTGATTTCATGGCTGAGTGATATTCTATTGTACATAAGGACCACAACTTCTTTATCCATTTTTGTCTTTCCTGGGATATTTAAGGTGTAACGAAGTGGAGGTTCTTGTCAACAGAGCAGCCCTAAACTTTGGGGAGCCTGTGTCTTGCTGATTTTTAGTTTTGCCAATTTATACGCCCATGAGTGGAAGTGCCCTATGCTCTCTAAGCTGAGTTTTTTAGATGTTTCAGGACACACCGTTCACTTCTCCAGAGTGGCTGTTGGCAATTTACATCCCGCCCATCAGCGTAGCCAGGCTCCCGTTTCTCCATGGCCTGTCCTGCACTTCTGGTTTTGACACTTTATTCAGCATGGCCCTTTTGACCGATGGGAAGTGAGACTTCTTTGTAGCGCTGATTTGCCTTTCCAGGTTGCTTGGTTGGCCAAAAAGGGCGTATGCGTTTTTTCCTGAATATATTCAGGAAAAAACGCATACGCCCTTTTTGGCCAAGGGCGTCATTGTCGAGGTTTTGCCGCTTTTCCTGTGCTTTAAAGGCGATTCGAATCTCCCTCCTGAAATGTGTTTCCTGCAATTCTGCCTTGCTTTCAAATCCTCTTCGTTGCCTTCCCTCAATATATTTGTGGACGAGAGTTATCATTTATAAGTCTGCAGGTTTGTGAATTGCAGTGCCCCTGAGCTCCATTTTTCAACTCGCTTTCTTGGGAGCTGGCCTCAAAAGCGCAGGACTGCTTCAGGCCCTATTTTGGTTCCGGCCGGCATGCTGAGCCTGTGGTTAATTCTTCTTCCTGATGAGAAAATAGAGTGACCTGTGCCTGTCCCAACACCTAGACCTAGTCTCTCATTGGTTCCCCCTCTTCCTGTTCATCCTCAGGACAAATTGCAACCTGTACGGAACAGGAGGTTAAAGGTGCTGATTCTCCAAGGAGGGAGATTTCTAGTAAAGCGGATGGAATGGCGAACCCGAGAACAAGGAGATGAGAAATGAGGTGCGTTTTGGAAACCTTTCCCGATCACACAGTGTACCGTCTTCTGGGGTTCTCATGCATGTTTTCGATGTAAGAAGATGCCCTTGAACCTGGAGATTTGGGACCCATGGGATGGGTACCACGCAGTATTACTTTAAAGGGTCTGCGTTTCCTCACCCAACCTCACCAAACCTCTCAGCCCCAAGAGTGTCCACCCTTATGTCTCAGTCAGCTGTGGGTCTAGATATGGTCAATCCAGGTGGCATCACAGCCCCTGAACGAATTTTGTAAGAATTTCTCTCTCTTTCACTGTCTTTGTTTCACGGGTTTTTAAAAGTAATTGATTTTTATAATGGGGTTTAGCTGCTTTTCACTGCTGTGTTTCTGCCGCTTTACACCCACTTGACTCACTTACAGAGAGATATCAATACATAGGTTTTAAGATTTTTACTAGTCAGATATATTCTTGGGCGGTGAATAGGGGGTGTTGTGTCCAATTCACTGAGCAAGGAGTAGGTCTTGTCTATTACCTATTGGGTTTATGGAACGGTATCTGAGCTAATTTGAAACCCTTATTTTCTGCATCACCCCACCTCACCTTTACCGTTAAGCAGCCATAGTGTGTTTTCTAAACGTGTGTCTCTGTTCTGTTTTGTAATTCAGTTCAAGGGTAGCGGTTTTTACATTCCCTCTATAAGTGATATCTTATGATAAGTGTCATTTTCTGTGAGACTTATTTCATTTAGAATCATCCAACCTAAATCCACTCATCTTGCTGCTACTAGCATTATGACGTTGATTTCATGGCTGAGTGATATTCTATTGTACATAAGGACCACAACTTCTTTATCCATTTTTGTCTTTCCTGGGATATTTAAGGTGTAACGAAGTGGAGGTTCTTGTCAACAGAGCAGCCCTAAACTTTGGGGAGCCTGTGTCTTGCTGATTTTTAGTTTTGCCAATTTATACGCCCATGAGTGGAAGTGCCCTATGCTCTCTAAGCTGAGTTTTTTAGATGTTTCAGGACACACCGTTCACTTCTCCAGAGTGGCTGTTGGCAATTTACATCCCGCCCATCAGCGTAGCCAGGCTCCCGTTTCTCCATGGCCTGTCCTGCACTTCTGGTTTTGACACTTTATTCAGCATGGCCCTTTTGACCGATGGGAAGTGAGACTTCTTTGTAGCGCTGATTTGCCTTTCCAGGTTGCTTGGTTGGCCAAAAAGGGCGTATGCGTTTTTTCCTGAATATATTCAGGAAAAAACGCATACGCCCTTTTTGGCCAAGGGCGTCATTGTCGAGGTTTTGCCGCTTTTCCTGTGCTTTAAAGGCGATTCGAATCTCCCTCCTGAAATGTGTTTCCTGCAATTCTGCCTTGCTTTCAAATCCTCTTCGTTGCCTTCCCTCAATATATTTGTGGACGAGAGTTATCATTTATAAGTCTGCAGGTTTGTGAATTGCAGTGCCCCTGAGCTCCATTTTTCAACTCGCTTTCTTGGGAGCTGGCCTCAAAAGCGCAGGACTGCTTCAGGCCCTATTTTGGTTCCGGCCGGCATGCTGAGCCTGTGGTTAATTCTTCTTCCTGATGAGAAAATAGAGTGACCTGTGCCTGTCCCAACACCTAGACCTAGTCTCTCATTGGTTCCCCCTCTTCCTGTTCATCCTCAGGACAAATTGCAACCTGTACGGAACAGGAGGTTAAAGGTGCTGATTCTCCAAGGAGGGAGATTTCTAGTAAAGCGGATGGAATGGCGAACCCGAGAACAAGGAGATGAGAAATGAGGTGCGTTTTGGAAACCTTTCCCGATCACACAGTGTACCGTCTTCTGGGGTTCTCATGCATGTTTTCGATGTAAGAAGATGCCCTTGAACCTGGAGATTTGGGACCCATGGGATGGGTACCACGCAGTATTACTTTAAAGGGTCTGCGTTTCCTCACCCAACCTCACCAAACCTCTCAGCCCCAAGAGTGTCCACCCTTATGTCTAAGTCAGCTGTGGGTCTAGATATGGTCAATCCAGGTGGCATCACAGCCCCTGAACGGATTTTGTAAGAATTTCTCTCTCTTTCACTGTCTTTGTTTCACGGGTTTTTAAAAGTAATTGACTTTTATAATGTGGTTTAGCTGCTTTTCACTGCTGTGTTTCTGCCGCTTTACACCCACTTGACTCACTTACAGAGAGATATCAATACATAGGTTTTAAGATTCTTACTAGTAAGATATATTCTTGGGCGGTGAATAGGGGGTGTTGAGTCCAATTCACTGAGCAAGGAGTAGGTATTGTCTATTACCTATTGGGTTTATGGAACGGTATCTGAGCTAATTTGAAACCCTTGTTTTATGCATCACCCTACCTCACCTTTACCGTTAAGCAGCCATAGTGTGTTTTCTAAATGTGTGTCTCTGTTCTGTTTTGTAATTCAGTTCAAGGGTAGCGGTTTTTACATTCCCTCTATAAGTGATATCTTATGATAAGTGTCTTTTTCTGTGTGACTTATTTCACTTAGACTCGACGTACGTAAATCCACTCATCATGCTGCTACTAGCCTTATGACGTTGATTTCATGGCTGAGTGATATTCCATTGTACATAAGGACCACATCTTCTTTATCCATTTTTCTCTTTCCTGGGATATTTAAGGTGTAACGAAGTGGAGGTTCTTTTCAACAGAGCAGCCCTAAACTTTGGGGTGCCTGTGTCTTGCTGATTTTTAGTTTTCCCAATTTATACGCCCATGAGTGGAAGTGCCCTATGCTCTCTAAGCTGAGTTTTTTAGATGTTTCAGGACATACCGTACACTTCTCCAGAGTGGCTGTTGGCAATTTACGTCCCGCCCATCAGCGTAGCAAGGCTCCCATTTCTCCATGGCCTGTCCTGCATTTCTGGTTTTGACACTTTATTCAGCAGGGCCCTTTTGACCGATGGGAAGCGAGACTTCTTTGTAGCGCTGATTTGCCTTTCCAGGTTGCTTGGTTGGCCAAAAAGGGCGTATGCGTTTTTTCCTGAATATATTCAGGAAAAAACGCATACGCCCTTTTTGGCCAAGGGCATCATTGTCGAGGTTTTGCCGCTTTTCCTGTGCTTTAAAGGCGATTCGAATCTCCCTCCTGAAATCTGTTTCCTGCAATTCTGCCTTGCTTTCAACTCCTCTTCGTTGCCTTCCCTCAATATATTTGTGGACGAGAGTTATCATTTATAAGTATGCAGGTTTGTGAAATGCAGTGCCCCTGAGCTCCATTTTTCAACTCGCTTTCTTGGGAGCAGGCCGCAAAAGCGCAGGATTGCTTCAGGCCCTATTCTGGTCCCGGGCGGCAGGCTGAGCCTGTGGTTAATTCTTCTTCCTGATGGGAAAATAGAGTGACCTGTGCCTGTCCCAACACCTAGACCTAGTCTCTCATTGGTTCCCCCTCTTCCTGTTCATCCTCAGGACAAATTGCAACCTGTACGGAACAGGAGGTTAAAGGTGCTGATTCTCCAAGGAGGGAGATTGCTAGTAAAGCGGGTGGAATGGCGAACCCGAGAACAAGGAGATGAGAAATGAGGTGCGTTTTGGAAACCTTTCCCGATCACACGGTGTACCATCTTCTGGGTTTCTCATGCATGTTTTCGATGTAGGAAGATGCCCTTGAACCTGGAGATTTGGGACCCATGGGATGGGTACCACGCAGTATTACTTTAAAGGGTCTGCGTTTCCTCACCCAACCTCACCAAACCTCTCAGCCCCAAGAGTGTCCACCCTTATGTCTCAGTCAGCTGTGGGTCTAGATATGGTCAATCCAGGTGGCATCACAGCCCCTGAACGAATTTTGTAAGAATTTCTCTCTCTTTCACTGTCTTTGTTTCACGGGTTTTTAAAAGTAATTGACTTTTATAATGGGGTTTAGGTGCTTTTCACTGCTGTGTTTATGCCGCTTTACACCCACTTGACTCACTTGCAGAGAGATATCAATACATAGGTTTTAAGATTCTTACTAGTCAGACATATTCTTGGGCGGTGAATAGGGGGTGTTGAGTCCAATTCACTGAGCAAGGAGTAGGTCTTGTCTATTACCTATTGTGTTTATGGAACGGTATCTGAGCTAATTTGAAACCCTTGTTTTATGCATCACCCCACCTCACCGTTACCGTTAAGCAGCCATAGTGTGTTTTCTAAACGTGTGTCTCTGTTCTGTTTTGTAATTCAGTTCAAGGGTAGCGGTTTTTACATTCCCCCTATAAGTGATATCTTATGATAAGTGTCTTTTTCTGTGTGACTTATTTCACTTAGAATCATCGTACCTAAATCCACTCATCATGCTGCTACTAGCCTTATGACGTTGATTTCATGGCTGAGTGATATTCCATTGTACATAAGAACCACAACTTCTTTATCCATTTTTCTCTTTCCTGGGATATTTAATGTGTAACGAAGTGGAGGTTCTTTTCAACAGAGCAGCCCTAAACTTTGAGATTCCTGTGTCTTGCTGATTTTTAGTTTTCCCAATTTATACGCCCATGTGTGGAATTGCCCTATGCTCTCTAAGCTGAGTTTTTTAGATGTTTCAGGACATACCGTACACTTCTCCAGAGTGGCTGTTGGCAATTTACGTCCCACCCATCAGCGTAGCAAGGCTCCCGTTTCTCCATGGCCTGTCCTGCCTTTCTGGTTTTGACACTTTATTCAGCAGGGTCCTTTTGACCGATGGGAAGCGAGACTTCTTTGTAGCGCTGATTTGCCTTTCCAGGTTGCTTGGTTGGCCAAAAAGGGCGTATGCGTTTTTTCCTGAATATATTCAGGAAAAAACGCATACGCCCTTTTTGGCCAAGGGCGTCATTGTCGAGGTTTTGCCGCTTTTCCTGTGCTTTAAAGGCGATTCGAATCTCCCTCCTGAAATATATTTCCTGCAATTCTGCCTTGCTTTCAAATCCTCTTCGTTGCCTTCCCTCAATATATTTGTGGACGAGAGTTATCATTTATAAGTCTGCAGGTTTGTGAATTGCAGTGCCCCTGAGCTCCATTTTTCAACTCGCTTTCTTGGGAGCTGGCCGCCAAAGCGCAGGATTGCTTCAGGCCCTATTCTGGTCCCGGGCGGCAGGCTGAGCCTGTGGTTAATTCTTCTTCCTGATGGGAAAATAGAGTGACCTGTGCCTGTCCCAACACCTAGACCTAGTCTCTCATTGGTTCCCCCTCTTCCTGTTCATCCTCAGGACAAATTGCAACCTGTACGGAACAGGAGGTTAAAGGTGCTGATTCTCCAAGGAGGGAGATTGCTAGTAAAGCGGATGGAATGGCGAACCCGAGAACAAGGAGATGAGAAATGAGGTGCGTTTTGGAAACCTTTCCCGATCACACGGTGTACCATCTTCTGGGTTTCTCATGCATGTTTTCGATGTAGGAAGATGCCCTTGAACCTGGAGATTTGGGACCCATGGGATGGGTACCACGCAGTATTACTTTAAAGGGTCTGCGTTTCCTCACCCAACCTCACCAAACCTCTCAGCCCCAAGAGTGTCCACCCTTATGTCTCAGTCAGCTGTGGGTCTAGATATGGTCAATCCAGGTGGCATCACAGCCCCTGAACGAATTTTGTAAGAATTTCTCTCTCTTTCACTGTCTTTGTTTCACGGGTTTTTAAAAGTAATTGATTTTTATAATGGGGTTTAGCTGCTTTTCACTGCTGTGTTTCTGCCGCTTTACACCCACTTGACTCACTTACAGAGAGATATCAATACATAGGTTTTAAGATTTTTACTAGTCAGATATATTCTTGGGCGGTGAATAGGGGGTGTTGAGTCCAATTCACTGAGCAAGGAGTAGGTCTTGTCTATTACCTATTGGGTTTATGGAACGGTATCTGAGCTAATTTGAAACCCTTATTTTCTGCATCACCCCACCTCACCTTTACCGTTAAGCAGCCATAGTGTGTTTTCTAAACGTGTGTCTCTGTTCTGTTTTGTAATTCAGTTCAAGGGTAGCGGTTTTTACATTCCCTCTATAAGTGATATCTTATGATAAGTGTCATTTTCTGTGAGACTTATTTCATTTAGAATCATCCAACCTAAATCCACTCATCTTGCTGCTACTAGCATTATGACGTTGATTTCATGGCTGAGTGATATTCTATTGTACATAAGGACCACAACTTCTTTATCCATTTTTGTCTTTCCTGGGATATTTAAGGTGTAACGAAGTGGAGGTTCTTGTCAACAGAGCAGCCCTAAACTTTGGGGAGCCTGTGTCTTGCTGATTTTTAGTTTTGCCAATTTATACGCCCATGAGTGGAAGTGCCCTATGCTCTCTAAGCTGAGTTTTTTAGATGTTTCAGGACACACCGTTCACTTCTCCAGAGTGGCTGTTGGCAATTTACATCCCGCCCATCAGCGTAGCCAGGCTCCCGTTTCTCCATGGCCTGTCCTGCATTTCTGGTTTTGACACTTTATTCAGCATGGCCCTTTTGACCGATGGGAAGTGAGACTTCTTTGTAGCGCTGATTTGCCTTTCCAGGTTGCTTGGTTGGCCAAAAAGGGCGTATGCGTTTTTTCCTGAATATATTCAGGAAAAAACGCATACGCCCTTTTTGGCCAAGGGCGTCATTGTCGAGGTTTTGCCGCTTTTCCTGTGCTTTAAAGGCGATTCGAATCTCCCTCCTGAAATGTGTTTCCTGCAATTCTGCCTTGCTTTCAAATCCTCTTCGTTGCCTTCCCTCAATATATTTGTGGACGAGAGTTATCATTTATAAGTCTGCAGGTTTGTGAATTGCAGTGCCCCTGAGCTCCATTTTTCAACTCGCTTTCTTGGGAGCTGGCCTCAAAAGCGCAGGATTGCTTCAGGCCCTATTTTGGTTCCGGCCGGCATGCTGAGCCTGTGGTTAATTCTTCTTCCTGATGAGAAAATAGAGTGACCTGTGCCTGTCCCAACACCTAGACCTAGTCTCTCATTGGTTCCCCCTCTTCCTGTTCATCCTCAGGACAAGTTGCAACCTGTACGGAACAGGAGGTTAAAGGTGCTGATTCTCCAAGGAGGGAGATTTCTAGTAAAGCGGATGGAATGGCGAACCCGAGAACAAGGAGATGAGAAATGAGGTGCGTTTTGGAAACCTTTCCCGATCACACAGTGTACCGTCTTCTGGGGTTCTCATGCATGTTTTCGATGTAGGAAGATGCCCTTGAACCTGGAGATTTGGGACCCATGGGATGGGTACCACGCAGTATTACTTTAAAGGGTCTGCGTTTCCTCACCCAACCTCACCAAACCTCTCAGCCCCAAGAGTGTCCACCCTTATGTCTAAGTCAGCTGTGGGTCTAGATATGGTCAATCCAGGTGGCATCACAGCCCCTGAACGAATTGTGTAAGAATTTCTCTCTCTTTCACTGTCTTTGTTTCACGGGTTTTTAAAAGTAATTGACTTTTATAATGTGGTTTAGCTGCTTTTCACTGCTGTGTTTCTGCCGCTTTACACCCACTTGACTCACTTACAGAGAGATATCAATACATAGGTTTTAAGATTCTTACTAGTAAGATATATTCTTGGGCGGTGAATAGGGGGTGTTGAGTCCAATTCACTGAGCAAGGAGTAGGTCTTGTCTATTACCTATTGGGTTTATGGAACGGTATCTGAGCTAATTTGAAACCCTTGTTTTATGCATCACCCCACCTCACCTTTACCGTTAAGCAGCCATAGTGTGTTTTCTAAATGTGTGTCTCTGTTCTGTTTTGTAATTCAGTTCAAGGGTAGCGGTTTTTACATTCCCTCTATAAGTGATATCTTATGATAAGTGTCTTTTTCTGTGTGACTTATTTCACTTAGACTCGACGTACGTAAATCCACTCATCATGCTGCTACTAGCCTTATGACGTTGATTTCATGGCTGAGTGATATTCCATTGTACATAAGGACCACATCTTCTTTATCCATTTTTCTCTTTCCTGGGATATTTAAGGTGTAACGCAGTGGAGGTTCTTTTCAACAGAGCAGCCCTAAACTTTGGGGTGCCTGTGTCTTGCTGATTTTTAGTTTTCCCAATTTATACGCCCATGAGTGGAAGTGCCCTATGCTCTCTAAGCTGAGTTTTTTAGATGTTTCAGGACATACCGTACACTTCTCCAGAGTGGCTGTTGGCAATTTACGTCCCGCCCATCAGCGTAGCAAGGCTCCCATTTCTCCATGGCCTGTCCTGCATTTCTGGTTTTGACACTTTATTCAGCAGGGCCCTTTTGACCGATGGGAAGCGAGACTTCTTTGTAGCGCTGATTTGCCTTTCCAGGTTGCTTGGTTGGCCAAAAAGGGCGTATGCGTTTTTTCCTGAATATATTCAGGAAAAAACGCATACGCCCTTTTTGGCCAAGGGCATCATTGTCGAGGTTTTGCCGCTTTTCCTGTGCTTTAAAGGCGATTCGAATCTCCCTCCTGAAATCTGTTTCCTGCAATTCTGCCTTGCTTTCAACTCCTCTTCGTTGCCTTCCCTCAATATATTTGTGGACGAGAGTTATCATTTATAAGTCTGCAGGTTTGTGAAATGCAGTGCCCCTGAGCTCCATTTTTCAACTCGCTTTCTTGGGAGCAGGCCGCAAAAGCGCAGGATTGCTTCAGGCCCTATTCTGGTCCCGGGCGGCAGGCTGAGCCTGTGGTTAATTCTTCTTCCTGATGGGAAAATAGAGTGACCTGTGCCTGTCCCAACACCTAGACCTAGTCTCTCATTGGTTCCCCCTCTTCCTGTTCATCCTCAGGACAAATTGCAACCTGTACGGAACAGGAGGTTAAAGGTGCTGATTCTCCAAGGAGGGAGATTGCTAGTAAAGCGGCTGGAATGGCGAACCCGAGAACAAGGAGATGAGAAATGAGGTGCGTTTTGGAAACCTTTCCCGATCACACGGTGTACCATCTTCTGGGTTTCTCATGCATGTTTTCGATGTAGGAAGATGCCCTTGAACCTGGAGATTTGGGACCCATGGGATGGGTACCACGCAGTATTACTTTAAAGGGTCTGCGTTTCCTCACCCAACCTCACCAAACCTCTCAGCCCCAAGAGTGTCCACCCTTATGTCTCAGTCAGCTGTGGGTCTAGATATGGTCAATCCAGGTGGCATCACAGCCCCTGAACGAATTGTGTAAGAATTTCTCTCTCTTTCACTGTCTTTGTTTCACGGGTTTTTAAAAGTAATTGACTTTTATAATGGGGTTTAGGTGCTTTTCACTGCTGTGTTTATGCCGCTTTACACCCACTTGACTCACTTACAGAGAGATATCAATACATAGGTTTTAAGATTCTTACTAGTCAGACATATTCTTGGGCGGTGAATAGGGGGTGTTGAGTCCAATTCACTGAGCAAGGAGTAGGTCTTGTCTATTACCTATTGTGTTTATGGAACGGTATCTGAGCTAATTTGAAACCGTTGTTTTATGCATCACCCCACCTCACCTTTACCGTTAAGCAGCCATAGTGTGTTTTCTAAACGTGTGTCTCTGTTCTGTTTTGTAATTCAGTTCAAGGGTAGCGGTTTTTACATTCCCTCTATAAGTGATATCTTATGATAAGTGTCTTTTTCTGTGTGACTTATTTCACTTAGAATCGTCGTACCTAAATCCACTCATCATGCTGCTACTAGCCTTATGACGTTGATTTCATGGCTGAGTGATATTCCATTGTACATAAGAACCACAACTTCTTTATCCATTTTTCTCTTTCCTGGGATATTTAATGTGTAACGAAGTGGAGGTTCTTTTCAACAGAGCAGCCCTAAACTTTGAGATGCCTGTGTCTTGCTGATTTTTAGTTTTCCCAATTTATACGCCCATGTGTGGAATTGCCCTATGCTCTCTAAGCTGAGTTTTTTAGATGTTTCAGGACATACCGTACACTTCTCCAGAGTGGCTGTTGGCAATTTACGTCCCACCCATCAGCGTAGCAAGGCTCCCGTTTCTCCATGGCATGTCCTGCCTTTCTGGTTTTGACACTTTATTCAGCAGGGTCCTTTTGACCGATGGGAAGCGAGACTTCTTTGTAGCGCTGATTTGCCTTTCCAGGTTGCTTGGTTGGCCAAAAAGGGCGTATGCGTTTTTTCCTGAATATATTCAGGAAAAAACGCATACGCCCTTTTTGGCCAAGGGCGTCATTGTCGAGGTTTTGCCGCTTTTCCTGTGCTTTAAAGGCGATTCGAATCTCCCTCCTGAAATATATTTCCTGCAATTCTGCCTTGCTTTCAAATCCTCTTCGTTGCCTTCCCTCAATATATTTGTGGACGAGAGTTATCATTTATAAGTCTGCAGGTTTGTGAATTGCAGTGCCCCTGAGCTCCATTTTTCAACTCGCTTTCTTGGGAGCTGGCCGCCAAAGCGCAGGATTGCTTCAGGCCCTATTCTGGTCCCGGGCGGCAGGCTGAGCCTGTGGTTAATTCTTCTTCATGATGGGAAAATAGAGTGACCTGTGCCTGTCCCAACACCTAGACCTAGTCTCTCATTGGTTCCCCCTCTTCCTGTTCATCCTCAGGACAAATTGCAACCTGTACGGAACAGGAGGTTAAAGGTGCTGATTCTCCAAGGAGGGAGATTGCTAGTAAAGCGGATGGAATGGCGAACCCGAGAACAAGGAGATGAGAAATGAGGTGCGTTTTGGAAACCTTTCCCGATCACACGGTGTACCATCTTCTGGGTTTCTCATGCATGTTTTCGATGTAGGAAGATGCCCTTGAACCTGGAGATTTGGGACCCATGGGATGGGTACCACGCAGTATTACTTTAAAGGGTCTGCGTTTCCTCACCCAACCTCACCAAACCTCTCAGCCCCAAGAGTGTCCACCCTTATGTCTCAGTCAGCTGTGGGTCTAGATATGGTCAATCCAGGTGGCATCACAGCCCCTGAACGAATTTTGTAAGAATTTCTCTCTCTTTCACTGTCTTTGTTTCACGGGTTTTTAAAAGTAATTGATTTTTATAATGGGGTTTAGCTGCTTTTCACTGCTGTGTTTCTGCCGCTTTACACCCACTTGACTCACTTACAGAGAGATATCAATACATAGGTTTTAAGATTTTTACTAGTCAGATATATTCTTGGGCGGTGAATAGGGGGTGTTGTGTCCAATTCACTGAGCAAGGAGTAGGTCTTGTCTATTACCTATTGGGTTTATGGAACGGTATCTGAGCTAATTTGAAACCCTTATTTTCTGCATCACCCCACCTCACCTTTACCGTTAAGCAGCCATAGTGTGTTTTCTAAACGTGTGTCTCTGTTCTGTTTTGTAATTCAGTTCAAGGGTAGCGGTTTTTACATTCCCTCTATAAGTGATATCTTATGATAAGTGTCATTTTCTGTGAGACTTATTTCATTTAGAATCATCCAACCTAAATCCACTCATCTTGCTGCTACTAGCATTATGACGTTGATTTCATGGCTGAGTGATATTCTATTGTACATAAGGACCACAACTTCTTTATCCATTTTTGTCTTTCCTGGGATATTTAAGGTGTAACGAAGTGGAGGTTCTTGTCAACAGAGCAGCCCTAAACTTTGGGGAGCCTGTGTCTTGCTGATTTTTAGTTTTGCCAATTTATACGCCCATGAGTGGAAGTGCCCTATGCTCTCTAAGCTGAGTTTTTTAGATGTTTCAGGACACACCGTTCACTTCTCCAGAGTGGCTGTTGGCAATTTACATCCCGCCCATCAGCGTAGCCAGGCTCCCGTTTCTCCATGGCCTGTCCTGCACTTCTGGTTTTGACACTTTATTCAGCATGGCCCTTTTGACCGATGGGAAGTGAGACTTCTTTGTAGCGATGATTTGCCTTTCCAGGTTGCTTGGTTGGCCAAAAAGGGCGTGTGCGTTTTTTCCTGAATATATTCAGGAAAAAACGCATACGCCCTTTTTGGCCAAGGGCGTCATTGTCGAGGTTTTGCCGCTTTTCCTGTGCTTTAAAGGCGATTCGAATCTCCCTCCTGAAATGTGTTTCCTGCAATTCTGCCTTGCTTTCAAATCCTCTTCGTTGCCTTCCCTCAATATATTTGTGGACGAGAGTTATCATTTATAAGTCTGCAGGTTTGTGAATTGCAGTGCCCCTGAGCTCCATTTTTCAACTCGCTTTCTTGGGAGCTGGCCTCAAAAGCGCAGGACTGCTTCAGGCCCTATTTTGGTTCCGGCCGGCATGCTGAGCCTGTGGTTAATTCTTCTTCCTGATGAGAAAATAGAGTGACCTGTGCCTGTCCCAACACCTAGACCTAGTCTCTCATTGGTTCCCCCTCTTCCTGTTCATCCTCAGGACAAATTGCAACCTGTACGGAACAGGAGGTTAAAGGTGCTGATTCTCCAAGGAGGGAGATTTCTAGTAAAGCGGATGGAATGGCGAACCCGAGAACAAGGAGATGAGAAATGAGGTGCGTTTTGGAAACCTTTCCCGATCACACAGTGTACCGTCTTCTGGGGTTCTCATGCATGTTTTCGATGTAAGAAGATGCCCTTGAACCTGGAGATTTGGGACCCATGGGATGGGTACCACGCAGTATTACTTTAAAGGGTCTGCGTTTCCTCACCCAACCTCACCAAACCTCTCAGCCCCAAGAGTGTCCACCCTTATGTCTAAGTCAGCTGTGGGTCTAGATATGGTCAATCCAGGTGGCATCACAGCCCCTGAACGGATTTTGTAAGAATTTCTCTCTCTTTCACTGTCTTTGTTTCACGGGTTTTTAAAAGTAATTGACTTTTATAATGTGGTTTAGCTGCTTTTCACTGCTGTGTTTCTGCCGCTTTACACCCACTTGACTCACTTACAGAGAGATATCAATACATAGGTTTTAAGATTCTTACTAGTAAGATATATTCTTGGGCGGTGAATAGGGGGTGTTGAGTCCAATTCACTGAGCAAGGAGTAGGTCTTGTCTAGTACCTATTGGGTTTATGGAACGGTATCTGAGCTAATTTGAAACCCTTGTTTTATGCATCACCCCACCTCACCTTTACCGTTAAGCAGCCATAGTGTGTTTTCTAAATGTGTGTCTCTGTTCTGTTTTGTAATTCAGTTCAAGGGTAGCGGTTTTTACATTCCCTCTATAAGTGATATCTTATGATAAGTGTCTTTTTCTGTGTGACTTATTTCACTTAGACTCGACGTACGTAAATCCACTCATCATGCTGCTACTAGCCTTATGACGTTGATTTCATGGCTGAGTGATATTCCATTGTACATAAGGACCACATCTTCTTTATCCATTTTTCTCTTTCCTGGGATATTTAAGGTGTAACGAAGTGGAGGTTCTTTTCAACAGAGCAGCCCTAAACTTTGGGGTGCCTGTGTCTTGCTGATTTTTAGTTTTCCCAATTTATACGCCCATGAGTGGAAGTGCCCTATGCTCTCTAAGCTGAGTTTTTTAGATGTTTCAGGACATACCGTACACTTCTCCAGAGTGGCTGTTGGCAATTTACGTCCCGCCCATCAGCGTAGCAAGGCTCCCATTTCTCCATGGCCTGTCCTGCATTTCTGGTTTTGACACTTTATTCAGCAGGGCCCTTTTGACCGATGGGAAGCGAGACTTCTTTGTAGCGCTGATTTGCCTTTCCAGGTTGCTTGGTTGGCCAAAAAGGGCGTATGCGTTTTTTCCTGAATATATTCAGGAAAAAACGCATACGCCCTTTTTGGCCAAGGGCATCATTGTCGAGGTTTTGCCGCTTTTCCTGTGCTTTAAAGGCGATTCGAATCTCCCTCCTGAAATCTGTTTCCTGCAATTCTGCCTTGCTTTCAACTCCTCTTCGTTGCCTTCCCTCAATATATTTGTGGACGAGAGTTATCATTTATAAGTCTGCAGGTTTGTGAAATGCAGTGCCCCTGAGCTCCATTTTTCAACTCGCTTTCTTGGGAGCAGGCCGCAAAAGCGCAGGATTGCTTCAGGCCCTATTCTGGTCCCGGGCGGCAGGCTGAGCCTGTGGTTAATTCTTCTTCCTGATGGGAAAATAGAGTGACCTGTGCCTGTCCCAACACCTAGACCTAGTCTCTCATTGGTTCCCCCTCTTCCTGTTCATCCTCAGGACAAATTGCAACCTGTACGGAACAGGAGGTTAAAGGTGCTGATTCTCCAAGGAGGGAGATTGCTAGTAAAGCGGCTGGAATGGCGAACCCGAGAACAAGGAGATGAGAAATGAGGTGCGTTTTGGAAACCTTTCCCGATCACACGGTGTACCATCTTCTGGGTTTCTCATGCATGTTTTCGATGTAGGAAGATGCCCTTGAACCTGGAGATTTGGGACCCATGGGATGGGTACCACGCAGTATTACTTTAAAGGGTCTGCGTTTCCTCACCCAACCTCACCAAACCTCTCAGCCCCAAGAGTGTCCACCCTTATGTCTCAGTCAGCTGTGGGTCTAGATATGGTCAATCCAGGTGGCATCACAGCCCCTGAACGAATTTTGTAAGAATTTCTCTCTCTTTCACTGTCTTTGTTTCACGGGTTTTTAAAAGTAATTGACTTTTATAATGGGGTTTAGGTGCTTTTCACTGCTGTGTTTATGCCGCTTTACACCCACTTGACTCACTTGCAGAGAGATATCAATACATAGGTTTTAAGATTCTTACTAGTCAGACATATTCTTGGGCGGTGAATAGGGGGTGTTGAGTCCAATTCACTGAGCAAGGAGTAGGTCTTGTCTATTACCTATTGTGTTTATGGAACGGTATCTGAGCTAATTTGAAACCCTTGTTTTATGCATCACCCCACCTCACCGTTACCGTTAAGCAGCCATAGTGTGTTTTCTAAACGTGTGTCTCTGTTCTGTTTTGTAATTCAGTTCAAGGGTAGCGGTTTTTACATTCCCCCTATAAGTGATATCTTATGATAAGTGTCTTTTTCTGTGTGACTTATTTCACTTAGAATCATCGTACCTAAATCCACTCATCATGCTGCTACTAGCCTTATGACGTTGATTTCATGGCTGAGTGATATTCCATTGTACATAAGAACCACAACTTCTTTATCCATTTTTCTCTTTCCTGGGATATTTAATGTGTAACGAAGTGGAGGTTCTTTTCAACAGAGCAGCCCTAAACTTTGAGATTCCTGTGTCTTGCTGATTTTTAGTTTTCCCAATTTATACGCCCATGTGTGGAATTGCCCTATGCTCTCTAAGCTGAGTTTTTTAGATGTTTCAGGACATACCGTACACTTCTCCAGAGTGGCTGTTGGCAATTTACGTCCCACCCATCAGCGTAGCAAGGCTCCCGTTTCTCCATGGCCTGTCCTGCCTTTCTGGTTTTGACACTTTATTCAGCAGGGTCCTTTTGACCGATGGGAAGCGAGACTTCTTTGTAGCGCTGATTTGCCTTTCCAGGTTGCTTGGTTGGCCAAAAAGGGCGTATGCGTTTTTTCCTGAATATATTCAGGAAAAAACGCATACGCCCTTTTTGGCCAAGGGCGTCATTGTCGAGGTTTTGCCGCTTTTCCTGTGCTTTAAAGGCGATTCGAATCTCCCTCCTGAAATATATTTCCTGCAATTCTGCCTTGCTTTCAAATCCTCTTCGTTGCCTTCCCTCAATATATTTGTGGACGAGAGTTATCATTTATAAGTCTGCAGGTTTGTGAATTGCAGTGCCCCTGAGCTCCATTTTTCAACTCGCTTTCTTGGGAGCTGGCCGCCAAAGCGCAGGATTGCTTCAGGCCCTATTCTGGTCCCGGGCGGCAGGCTGAGCCTGTGGTTAATTCTTCTTCCTGATGGGAAAATAGAGTGACCTGTGCCTGTCCCAACACCTAGACCTAGTCTCTCATTGGTTCCCCCTCTTCCTGTTCATCCTCAGGACAAATTGCAACCTGTACGGAACAGGAGGTTAAAGGTGCTGATTCTCCAAGGAGGGAGATTGCTAGTAAAGCGGATGGAATGGCGAACCCGAGAACAAGGAGATGAGAAATGAGGTGCGTTTTGGAAACCTTTCCCGATCACACGGTGTACCATCTTCTGGGTTTCTCATGCATGTTTTCGATGTAGGAAGATGCCCTTGAACCTGGAGATTTGGGACCCATGGGATGGGTACCACGCAGTATTACTTTAAAGGGTCTGCGTTTCCTCACCCAACCTCACCAAACCTCTCAGCCCCAAGAGTGTCCACCCTTATGTCTCAGTCAGCTGTGGGTCTAGATATGGTCAATCCAGGTGGCATCACAGCCCCTGAACGAATTTTGTAAGAATTTCTCTCTCTTTCACTGTCTTTGTTTCACGGGTTTTTAAAAGTAATTGATTTTTATAATGGGGTTTAGCTGCTTTTCACTGCTGTGTTTCTGCCGCTTTACACCCACTTGACTCACTTACAGAGAGATATCAATACATAGGTTTTAAGATTTTTACTAGTCAGATATATTCTTGGGCGGTGAATAGGGGGTGTTGAGTCCAATTCACTGAGCAAGGAGTAGGTCTTGTCTATTACCTATTGGGTTTATGGAACGGTATCTGAGCTAATTTGAAACCCTTATTTTCTGCATCACCCCACCTCACCTTTACCGTTAAGCAGCCATAGTGTGTTTTCTAAACGTGTGTCTCTGTTCTGTTTTGTAATTCAGTTCAAGGGTAGCGGTTTTTACATTCCCTCTATAAGTGATATCTTATGATAAGTGTCATTTTCTGTGAGACTTATTTCATTTAGAATCATCCAACCTAAATCCACTCATCTTGCTGCTACTAGCATTATGACGTTGATTTCATGGCTGAGTGATATTCTATTGTACATAAGGACCACAACTTCTTTATCCATTTTTGTCTTTCCTGGGATATTTAAGGTGTAACGAAGTGGAGGTTCTTGTCAACAGAGCAGCCCTAAACTTTGGGGAGCCTGTGTCTTGCTGATTTTTAGTTTTGCCAATTTATACGCCCATGAGTGGAAGTGCCCTATGCTCTCTAAGCTGAGTTTTTTAGATGTTTCAGGACACACCGTTCACTTCTCCAGAGTGGCTGTTGGCAATTTACATCCCGCCCATCAGCGTAGCCAGGCTCCCGTTTCTCCATGGCCTGTCCTGCATTTCTGGTTTTGACACTTTATTCAGCATGGCCCTTTTGACCGATGGGAAGTGAGACTTCTTTGTAGCGCTGATTTGCCTTTCCAGGTTGCTTGGTTGGCCAAAAAGGGCGTATGCGTTTTTTCCTGAATATATTCAGGAAAAAACGCATACGCCCTTTTTGGCCAAGGGCGTCATTGTCGAGGTTTTGCCGCTTTTCCTGTGCTTTAAAGGCGATTCGAATCTCCCTCCTGAAATGTGTTTCCTGCAATTCTGCCTTGCTTTCAAATCCTCTTCGTTGCCTTCCCTCAATATATTTGTGGACGAGAGTTATCATTTATAAGTCTGCAGGTTTGTGAATTGCAGTGCCCCTGAGCTCCATTTTTCAACTCGCTTTCTTGGGAGCTGGCCTCAAAAGCGCAGGATTGCTTCAGGCCCTATTTTGGTTCCGGCCGGCATGCTGAGCCTGTGGTTAATTCTTCTTCCTGATGAGAAAATAGAGTGACCTGTGCCTGTCCCAACACCTAGACCTAGTCTCTCATTGGTTCCCCCTCTTCCTGTTCATCCTCAGGACAAATTGCAACCTGTACGGAACAGGAGGTTAAAGGTGCTGATTCTCCAAGGAGGGAGATTTCTAGTAAAGCGGATGGAATGGCGAACCCGAGAACAAGGAGATGAGAAATGAGGTGCGTTTTGGAAACCTTTCCCGATCACACAGTGTACCGTCTTCTGGGGTTCTCATGCATGTTTTCGATGTAGGAAGATGCCCTTGAACCTGGAGATTTGGGACCCATGGGATGGGTACCACGCAGTATTACTTTAAAGGGTCTGCGTTTCCTCACCCAACCTCACCAAACCTCTCAGCCCCAAGAGTGTCCACCCTTATGTCTAAGTCAGCTGTGGGTCTAGATATGGTCAATCCAGGTGGCATCACAGCCCCTGAACGAATTGTGTAAGAATTTCTCTCTCTTTCACTGTCTTTGTTTCACGGGTTTTTAAAAGTAATTGACTTTTATAATGTGGTTTAGCTGCTTTTCACTGCTGTGTTTCTGCCGCTTTACACCCACTTGACTCACTTACAGAGAGATATCAATACATAGGTTTTAAGATTCTTACTAGTAAGATATATTCTTGGGCGGTGAATAGGGGGTGTTGAGTCCAATTCACTGAGCAAGGAGTAGGTCTTGTCTATTACCTATTGGGTTTATGGAACGGTATCTGAGCTAATTTGAAACCCTTGTTTTATGCATCACCCCACCTCACCTTTACCGTTAAGCAGCCATAGTGTGTTTTCTAAATGTGTGTCTCTGTTCTGTTTTGTAATTCAGTTCAAGGGTAGCGGTTTTTACATTCCCTCTATAAGTGATATCTTATGATAAGTGTCTTTTTCTGTGTGACTTATTTCACTTAGACTCGACGTACGTAAATCCACTCATCATGCTGCTACTAGCCTTATGACGTTGATTTCATGGCTGAGTGATATTCCATTGTACATAAGGACCACATCTTCTTTATCCATTTTTCTCTTTCCTGGGATATTTAAGGTGTAACGAAGTGGAGGTTCTTTTCAACAGAGCAGCCCTAAACTTTGGGGTGCCTGTGTCTTGCTGATTTTTAGTTTTCCCAATTTATACGCCCATGAGTGGAAGTGCCCTATGCTCTCTAAGCTGAGTTTTTTAGATGTTTCAGGACATACCGTACACTTCTCCAGAGTGGCTGTTGGCAATTTACGTCCCGCCCATCAGCGTAGCAAGGCTCCCATTTCTCCATGGCCTGTCCTGCATTTCTGGTTTTGACACTTTATTCAGCAGGGCCCTTTTGACCGATGGGAAGCGAGACTTCTTTGTAGCGCTGATTTGCCTTTCCAGGTTGCTTGGTTGGCCAAAAAGGGCGTATGCGTTTTTTCCTGAATATATTCAGGAAAAAACGCATACGCCCTTTTTGGCCAAGGGCATCATTGTCGAGGTTTTGCCGCTTTTCCTGTGCTTTAAAGGCGATTCGAATCTCCCTCCTGAAATCTGTTTCCTGCAATTCTGCCTTGCTTTCAACTCCTCTTCGTTGCCTTCCCTCAATATATTTGTGGACGAGAGTTATCATTTATAAGTCTGCAGGTTTGTGAAATGCAGTGCCCCTGAGCTCCATTTTTCAACTCGCTTTCTTGGGAGCAGGCCGCAAAAGCGCAGGATTGCTTCAGGCCCTATTCTGGTCCCGGGCGGCAGGCTGAGCCTGTGGTTAATTCTTCTTCCTGATGGGAAAATAGAGTGACCTGTGCCTGTCCCAACACCTAGACCTAGTCTCTCATTGGTTCCCCCTCTTCCTGTTCATCCTCAGGACAAATTGCAACCTGTACGGAACAGGAGGTTAAAGGTGCTGATTCTCCAAGGAGGGAGATTGCTAGTAAAGCGGCTGGAATGGCGAACCCGAGAACAAGGAGATGAGAAATGAGGTGCGTTTTGGAAACCTTTCCCGATCACACGGTGTACCATCTTCTGGGTTTCTCATGCATGTTTTCGATGTAGGAAGATGCCCTTGAACCTGGAGATTTGGGACCCATGGGATGGGTACCACGCAGTATTACTTTAAAGGGTCTGCGTTTCCTCACCCAACCTCACCAAACCTCTCAGCCCCAAGAGTGTCCACCCTTATGTCTCAGTCAGCTGTGGGTCTAGATATGGTCAATCCAGGTGGCATCACAGCCCCTGAACGAATTGTGTAAGAATTTCTCTCTCTTTCACTGTCTTTGTTTCACGGGTTTTTAAAAGTAATTGACTTTTATAATGGGGTTTAGGTGCTTTTCACTGCTGTGTTTATGCCGCTTTACACCCACTTGACTCACTTACAGAGAGATATCAATACATAGGTTTTAAGATTCTTACTAGTCAGACATATTCTTGGGCGGTGAATAGGGGGTGTTGAGTCCAATTCACTGAGCAAGGAGTAGGTCTTGTCTATTACCTATTGTGTTTATGGAACGGTATCTGAGCTAATTTGAAACCCTTGTTTTATGCATCACCCCACCTCACCTTTACCGTTAAGCAGCCATAGTGTGTTTTCTAAACGTGTGTCTCTGTTCTGTTTTGTAATTCAGTTCAAGGGTAGCGGTTTTTACATTCCCTCTATAAGTGATATCTTATGATAAGTGTCTTTTTCTGTGTGACTTATTTCACTTAGAATCGTCGTACCTAAATCCACTCATCATGCTGCTACTAGCCTTATGAAGTTGATTTCATGGCTGAGTGATATTCCATTGTACATAAGAACCACAACTTCTTTATCCATTTTTCTCTTTCCTGGGATATTTAATGTGTAACGAAGTGGAGGTTCTTTTCAACAGAGCAGCCCTAAACTTTGAGATGCCTGTGTCTTGCTGATTTTTAGTTTTCCCAATTTATACGCCCATGTGTGGAATTGCCCTATGCTCTCTAAGCTGAGTTTTTTAGATGTTTCAGGACATACCGTACACTTCTCCAGAGTGGCTGTTGGCAATTTACATCCCACCCATCAGCGTAGCAAGGCTCCCATTTCTCCATGGCATGTCCTGCCTTTCTGGTTTTGACACTTTATTCAGCAGGGTCCTTTTGACCGATGGGAAGCGAGACTTCTTTGTAGCGCTGATTTGCCTTTCCAGGTTGCTTGGTTGGCCAAAAAGGGCGTATGCGTTTTTTCCTGAATATATTCAGGAAAAAACGCATACGCCCTTTTTGGCCAAGGGCGTCATTGTCGAGGTTTTGTCGCTTTTCCTGTGCTTTAAAGGCGATTCGAATCTCCCTCCTGAAATATATTTCCTGCAATTCTGCCTTGCTTTCAAATCCTCTTCGTTGCCTTCCCTCAATATATTTGTGGACGAGAGTTATCATTTATAAGTCTGCAGGTTTGTGAATTGCAGTGCCCCTGAGCTCCATTTTTCAACTCGCTTTCTTGGGAGCTGGCCGCAAAAGCGCAGGATTGCTTCAGGCCCTATTCTTGTCCCGGGCGGCAGGCTGAGCCTGTGGTTAATTCTTCTTCCTGATGGGAAAATAGAGTGACCTGTGCCTGTCCCAACACCTAGACCTAGTCTCTCATTGGTTCCCCCTCTTCCTGTTCATCCTCAGGACAAATTGCAAACTGTACGGAACAGGAGGTTAAAGGTGCTGATTCTCCAAGGAGGGAGATTGCTAGTAAAGCGGATGGAATGGCGAACCCGAGAACAAGGAGATGAGAAATGAAGTGCGTTTTGGAAACCTTTCCCGATCACACGGTGTACCATCTTCTGGGTTTCTCATGCATGTTTTCGATGTAGGAAGATGCCCTTGAACCTGGAGATTTGGGACCCATGGGATGGGTACCACGCAGTATTACTTTAAAGGGTCTGCGTTTCCTCACCCACCCTCACCAAAACTCTCAGCCCCAAGAGTGTCCACCCTTATGTCTCAGTCAGCTGTGGGTCTAGATATGGTCAATTCTGGTGGCATCACAGCCCCTGAACGAATTGTGTAAGAATTTCTCTCTCTTTCACTGTCTTTGTTTCACGGGTTTTTAAAAGTAATTGACTTTTATAATGGGGTTTAGCTGCTTTTCACTGCTGTGTTTATGGCGCTTTACACTCACTTGGCTCACTTACAGAGAGATATCAATACATAGGTTTTAAGATTCTTACTAGTCAGATATATTCTTGGGTGGTGAATAGGGGGTGTTGAGTCCAATTCACTGAGCAAGGAGTAGGTCTTGTCTATTACCTAATGGGTTTATGGAACAATATCTGAGCTAATTTGAAAAGCTTGTTTTATGCATCACACCACCTCACCTTTCCCCTTAAGCAGCCATAGTGTGCTTTCTAAACGTGTGACTCTGCTCTCTTTTGTAATTCAGTTCAAGGGTAGCGGTTTTTACATTCCCTCTATAAGTGATATCTTATGATAAGTGTCATTTTCTGTGTGACTTATTTCATTTAAAATCGTCCTACCTAAATCCACTCATCTTGCTGCTACTAGCATTATGACGTTGATTTCATGGCTGAGTGATATTCTATTGTACCTAAGGACCACAACTTCTTTATCCATTTTTGGCTTTCCTGGGATATTTAAGGTGTAACGAAGTGGAGGTTCTTTTCAACAGAGCAGCCCTAAACTTTGGGGTGCCTGTGTCTTGCTGATTTTTAGTTTTCCCAATTTATACGCCCATGAGTGGAAGTGCCCTATGCTCTCTAAGCTGAGTTTTTTAGATGTTTCAGGACATACCGTACACTTCTCCAGAGTGGCTGTTGGCAATTTACGTCCCGCCCATCAGCGTAGCAAGGCTCCCATTTCTCCATGGCCTGTCCTGCATTTCTGGTTTTGACACTTTATTCAGCAGGGCCCTTTTGACCGATGGGAAGCGAGCCTTCTTTGTAGCGCTGATTTGCCTTTCCAGGTTGCTTGGTTGGCCAAAAAGGGCGTATGCGTTTTTTCCTGAATATATTCAGGAAAAAACGCATACGCCCTTTTTGGCCAAGGGCATCATTGTCGAGGTTTTGCCGCTTTTCCTGTGCTTTAAAGGCAATTCGAATCTCCCTCCTGAAATGTATTTCCTGCAATTCTGCCTTGCTTTCAAATCCTCTTCGTTGCCTTCCCTCAATATATTTGTGGACGAGAGTTATCATTTATAAGTCTGCAGGTTTGTGAATTGCAGTGCCCCTGAGCTCCATTTTTCAACTCGCTTTCTTGGGAGCTGGCCGCAAAAGCGCAGGATTGCTTCAGGTCCTATTCTGGTCCCGGGCGGCAGGCTGAGCCTGTGGTTAATTCTTCTTCCTGATGGGAAAATAGAGTGACCTGTGCCTGTCCCAACACCTAGACCTAGTCTCTCATTGGTTCCCCCTCTTCCTGTTCATCCTCAGGACAAATTGCAACCTGTACGGAAGAGGAGGTTAAAGGTGCTGATTCTCCAAGGAGGGAGATTGCTAGTAAAGCGGATGGAATGGCGAACCCGAGAACAAGGAGATGAGAAATGAAGTGCGTTTTGGAAACCTTTCCCGATCACACAGTGTACCGTCTTCTGGGGTTCTCATGCATGTTTTCGATGTAGGAAGATGCCCTTGAACCTGGAGATTTGGGACCCATGGGATGGGTACCACGCATTATTACTTTAAAGGGTCTGCGTTTCCTCACCCAACCTCACCAAACCTCTCAGGCCCAAGAGTGTCCACCCTTATGTCTCAGTCAGCTGTGGGTCTAGATATGGACAATCCAGGTGGCATCACAGCCCCTGAACGAATTGTGTAAGAATTTCTCTCTCTTTCACTGTCTTTGTTTCACGGGTTTTTAAAAGTAATTGACTTTTATAATGGGGTTTAGGTGCTTTTCACTGCTGTGTTTCTGCCGCTTTACACCCACTTGACTCACTTACAGAGAGATATCAATACATAGGTTTTAAGATTCTTACTAGTAAGATATATTCTTGGGCGGTGAATAGGGGGTGTTGAGTCCAATTCACTGAGCAAGGAGTAGGTCTTGTCTATTACCTATTGGGTTTATGGAACGGTATCTGAGCTAATTTGAAACCCTTGTTTTATGCATCACCCCACCTCACCGTTACCGTTAAGCAGCCATAGTGTGTTTTCTAAACGTGTGTCTCTGTTCTGTTTTGTAATTCAGTTCAAGGGTACCGGTTTTTACATTCCCTCTATAAGTGATATCTTATGATAAATGTCTTTTTCTGTGTGACTTATTTCACTTAGAATCATCGTACCTAAATCCACTCATCATGCTGCTACTAGCCTTATGACGTTGATTTCATGGCTGAGTGATATTCCATTGTACATAAGGACCACAACTTCTTTATCCATTTTTCTCTTTCCTGGGATATTTAAGGTGTAACGAAGTGGAGGTTCTTTTCAACAGAGCAGCCCTAAACTATGGGGTGCCTGTGTCTTGCTGATTTTTAGTTTTCCCAATTTATACGCCCATGAGTGGATGTGCCCTATGCTCTCTAAGTTGAGCTTTTTAGATGTTTCAGGACATACCGTACACTTCTCCAGAGTGGCTGTTGGCAATTTACGTCCCGCCCATCAGCGTAGCAAGGCTCCCATTTCTCCATGGGCTGTCCTGCATTTCTGGTTTTGACACTTTATTCAGCAGTGTCCTCTTGACCGATGAGAAGCGAGACTTCTTTGTAGTGCTGATTTGCCTTTCCAGGTTGCTTGGTTGACCAAAAAGGGCGTATGCGTTTTTTCCTGAGTATATTAAGGAAATAACGCATACGCCCTTTTTGGCCAAGGGCATCATTGTCGAGGTTTTGCCGCTTTTCCTGTGCTTTAAATGCGATTCGAATCTCCCTCCTGAAATCTGTTTCCTGCAATTCTGCCTTGCTTTCAACTCCTCTTCGTTGCCTTCCCTCAATATATTTGTGGACGAGAGTTATCATTTATAAGTCTGCAGGTTTGTGAAATGCAGTGCCCCTGAGCTCCATTTTTCAACTCGCTTTCTTGGGAGCTGGCCGCAAAAGCGCAGGATTGCTTCAGGCCCTATTCTGGTCCCGGGCGGCAGGCTGAGCCTGTGGTTAATTCTTCTTCCTGATGGGAAAATAGAGTGACCTGTGCCTGTCCCAACACCTAGACCTAGTCTCTCATTGGTTCCCCCTCTTCCTGTTCATCCTCAGGACAAATTGCAACCTGTACGGAACAGGAGGTTAAAGGTGCTGATTCTCCAAGGAGGGAGATTGCTAGTGAAGCGGCTGGAATGGCGAACCCGAGCACAAGGAGATGAGAATTGAGGTGCGTTTTAGAAACCTTTCCCGATCACACGGTGTACCGTTTTCTGGGTTTCTCATGCATGTTTTCGATGTAGGAATATGCCCTTGAACCTGGAGTTTTGGGACCCATGGGATGGGTACCACGCAGTATTACTTTAAAGGGTCTGCGTTTCCTCACCCAACCTCACCAAACCTCTCAGCCCTATGAGTGTCCACCCTTATGTCTCAATCAGCTGTGGGTCTAGATATGGTCAATCCAGGTGGCATCACAGCCCCTGAACGAATTTTGTAAGAATTTCTCTCTCTTTCACTGTCTTTGTTTCACGGGTTTTTAAAAGTAATTGATTTTTATAATGGGGTTTAGCTGCTTTTCACTGCTGTGTTTCTGCCGCTTTACACCCACTTGACTCACTTACAGAGAGATATCAATACATAGGTTTTAAGATTCTTACTAGTCAGATATATTCTTGGGCGGTGAATAGGGGGTGTTGAGTCCAATTCACTGAGCAAGGAGTAGGTCTTGTCTATTACCTATTGGGTTTATGGAACGGTATCTGAGCTAATTTGAAACCCTTGTTTTATGCATCACCCCACCTCACCTTTACCGTTAAGCAGCCATAGTGTGTTTTCTAAATGTGTGTCTCTGTTCTGTTTTGTAATTCAGTTCAAGGGTAGCGGTTTTTACATTCCCTCTATAAGTGATATCTTATGATAAGTGTCTTTTTCTGTGTGACTTATTTCACTTAGACTCGACGTACGTAAATCCACTCATCATGCTGCTACTAGCCTTATGACGTTGATTTCATGGCTGAGTGATATTCCATTGTACATAAGGACCACATCTTCTTTATCCATTTTTCTCTTTCCTGGGATATTTAAGGTGTAACGAAGTGGAGGTTCTTTTCAACAGAGCAGCCCTAAACTTTGGGGTGCCTGTGTCTTGCTGATTTTTAGTTTTCCCAATTTATACGCCCATGAGTGGAAGTGCCCTATGCTCTCTAAGCTGAGTTTTTTAGATGTTTCAGGACATACCGTACACTTCTCCAGAGTGGCTGTTGGCAATTTACGTCCCGCCCATCAGCGTAGCAAGGCTCCCATTTCTCCATGGCCTGTCCTGCATTTCTGGTTTTGACACTTTATTCAGCAGGGCCCTTTTGACCGATGGGAAGCGAGACTTCTTTGTAGCGCTGATTTGCCTTTCCAGGTTGCTTGGTTGGCCAAAAAGGGCGTATGCGTTTTTTCCTGAATATATTCAGGAAAAAACGCATACGCCCTTTTTGGCCAAGGGCATCATTGTCGAGGTTTTGCCGCTTTTCCTGTGCTTTAAAGGCGATTCGAATCTCCCTCCTGAAATCTGTTTCCTGCAATTCTGCCTTGCTTTCAACTCCTCTTCGTTGCCTTCCCTCAATATATTTGTGGACGAGAGTTATCATTTATAAGTCTGCAGGTTTGTGAAATGCAGTGCCCCTGAGCTCCATTTTTCAACTCGCTTTCTTGGGAGCTGGCCGCAAAAGCGCAGGATTGCTTCAGGCCCTATTCTGGTCCCTGGCGGCAGGCTGAGCCTGTGGTTAATTCTTCTTCCTGATGGGAAAATAGAGTGACCTGTGCCTGTCCCAACACCTAGACCTAGTCTCTCATTGGTTCCCCCTCTTCCTGTTCATCCTCAGGACAAATTGCAACCTGTACGGAACAGGAGGTTAAAGGTGCTGATTCTCCAAGGAGGGAGATTGCTAGTAAAGCGGCTGGAATGGCGAACCCGAGAACAAGGAGATGAGAAATGAGGTGCGTTTTGGAAACCTTTCCCGATCACACGGTGTACCATCTTCTGGGTTTCTCATGCATGTTTTCGATGTAGGAAGATGCCCTTGAACCTGGAGATTTGGGACCCATGGGATGGGTACCACGCAGTATTACTTTAAAGGGTCTGCGTTTCCTCACCCAACCTCACCAAACCTCTCAGCCCCAAGAGTGTCCACCCTTATGTCTCAGTCAGCTGTGGGTCTAGATATGGTCAATCCAGGTGGCATCACAGCCCCTGAACGAATTGTGTAAGAATTTCTCTCTCTTTCACTGTCTTTGTTTCACGGGGTTTAAAAGTAATTGACTTTTATAATGGGGTTTAGGTGCTTTTCTCTGCTGTGTTTATGCTGCTTTACACCCACTTGACTCACTTACAGAGAGATATCAATACATAGGTTTTAAGATTCTTACTAGTCAGACATATTCTTGGGCGGTGAATAGGGGGTGTTGAGTCTAATTCACTGAGCAAGGAGTAGGTCTTGTCTATTACCTATTGTGTTTATGGAACGGTATCTGAGCTAATTTGAAACCCTTGTTTTATGCATCACCCCACCTCACCTTTACCGTTAAGCAGCCATAGTGTGTTTTCTAAACGTGTGTCTCTGTTCTGTTTTGTAATTCAGTTCAAGGGTAGCGGTTTTTACATTCCCTCTATAAGTGATATCTTATGATAAGTGTCTTTTTCTGTGTGACTTATTTCACTTAGAATCATCGTACCTAAATCCACTCATCATGCTGCTACTAGCCTTATGACGTTGATTTCATGGCTGAGTGATATTCCATTGTACATAAGAACCACAACTTCTTTATCCATTTTTCTCTTTCCTGGGATATTTAATGTGTAACGAAGTGGAGGTTCTTTTCAACAGAGCAGCCCTAAACTTTGAGATGCCTGTGTCTTGCTGATTTTTAGTTTTCCCAATTTATACGCCCATGTGTGAAATTGCCCTATGCTCTCTAAGCTGAGTTTTTTAGATGTTTCAGGACATACCGTACACTTCTCCAGAGTGGCTGTTGGCAATTTACGTCCCGCCCATCAGCGTAGCAAGGCTCCCGTTTCTCCATGGCCTGTCCTGCATTTGTGGTTTTGACACTTTATTCAGCATGGCCCTTTTGACCGATGGGAAGCGAGACTTCTTTGTAGCGCTGATTTGCCTTTCCAGGTTGCTTGGTTGGCCAAAAAGGGCGTATGCATTTTTTCCTGAATATATTCAGGAAAAAACGCATACGCCCTTTTTGGCCAAGGGCGTCATTGTCGAGGTTTTGCCGCTTTTCCTGTGCTTTAAAGGCGATTCGAATCTCCCTCCTGAAATATATTTCCTGCAATTCTGCCTTGCTTTCAAATCCTCTTCGTTGCCTTCCCTCAATATATTTGTGGACGAGAGTTATCATTTATAAGTCTGCAGGTTTGTGAATTGCAGTGCCCCTGAGCTCCATTTTTCAACTCGCTTTCTTGGGAGCTGGCCGCAAAAGCGCAGGATTGCTTCAGGCCCTATTCTGGTCCCGGGCGGCAGGCTGAGCCTGTGGTTAATTCTTCTTCCTGATGGGAAAATAGAGTGGCCTGTGCCTGTCCCAAAACCTAGACCTAGTCTCTCATTGGTTCCCCCTCTTCCTGTTCATCCTCAGGACAAATTGCAACCTGTACGGAACAGGAGGTTAAAGGTGCTGATTCTCCAAGGAGGCAGATTGCTAGTGAAGCGGCTGGAATGGCGAACCCGAGCACAAGGAGATGAGAAATGAGGTGCGTTTTAGAAACCTTTGCCGATCACACGGTGTACCGTCTTCTGGGTTTCTCATGCATGTTTTCCATGTAGGAAGATGCCCTTGAACCTGGAGATTTGGGACCCATGGGATGGGTAGCACGCAGTATTACTTTAAAGGTTCTGCGTTTCCTCACCCAACCTCACCAAACCTCTCAGCCCCATGAGTGTCCACCCTTATGTCTAAGTCAGCTGTGGGTCTAGATATGGTCAATCCAGGTGGCATCACAGCCCCTGAACGAATTTTGTAAGAATTACTCTCTCTTTCACTGTCTTTGTTTCACGGGTTTTTAAAAGTAATTGATTTTTATATTGAGGTTTAGCTGCTTTTCACTGCTGTGTTTCTCCCGCTTTTCACCCACTTGACTCACTTACAGAGAGATATCAATACATAGGTTTTAAGATTCTTACTAGTCAGATATATTCTTGGGCGGTGAATAGGGGGTGTTGAGTCCAATTCACTGAGCAAGGAGTAGGTCTTGTCTATTACCTAATGGGTTTATGGAACAATATCTGAGCTAATTTGAAAAGCTTGTTTTATGCATCACACCACCTCACCTTTCCCCTTATGCAGCCATAGTGTGCTTTCTAAACGTGTGACTCTGCTCTGTTTTGTAATTCAGTTCAAGGGTAGCGGTTTTTACATTCCCTCTATAAGTGATATCTTATGATAAGTGTCTTTTTCTGTGTGACTTATTTCACTTAGACTCGACGTACGTAAATCCACTCATCATGCTGCTACTAGCCTTATGACGTTGATTTCATGGCTGAGTGATATTCCATTGTACATAAGGACCACATCTTCTTTATCCATTTTTCTCTTTCCTGGGATATTTAAGGTGTAACGAAGTGGAGGTTCTTTTCAACAGAGCAGCCCTAAACTTTGGGGTGCCTGTGTCTTGCTGATTTTTAGTTTTCCCAATTTATACGCCCATGAGTGGAAGTGCCCTATGCTCTCTAAGCTGAGTTTTTTAGATGTTTCAGGACATACCGTACACTTCTCCAGAGTGGCTGTTGGCAATTTACGTCCCGCCCATCAGCGTAGCAAGGCTCCCATTTCTCCATGGCCTGTCCTGCATTTCTGGTTTTGACACTTTATTCAGCAGGGCCCTTTTGACCGATGGGAAGCGAGACTTCTTTGTAGCGCTGATTTGCCTTTCCAGGTTGCTTGGTTGGCCAAAAAGGGCGTATGCGTTTTTTCCTGAATATATTCAGGAAAAAACGCATACGCCCTTTTTGGCCAAGGGCGTCCTTGTCGAGGTTTTGCCGCTTTTCCTGTGCTTTAAAGGCGATTCGAATCTCCCTCCTGAAATATATTTCCTGCAATTCTGCCTTGCTTTCAAATCCTCTTCGTTGCCTTCCCTCAATATATTTGTGGACGAGAGTTATCATTTATAAGTCTGCAGGTTTGTGAATTGCAGTGCCCCTGAGCTCCATTTTTCAAGTCGCTTTCTTGGGAGCTGGCCACAAAAGCGCAGGATTGCTTCAGGCCCTATTCTGGTCCCGGGCGGCAGGCTGAGACTGTGGTTAATTCTTCTTCCTGATGGGAAAATAGAGTGGCCTGTGCCTGTCCCAAAACCTAGACCTAGTCTCTCATTGGTTCCCCCTCTTCCTGTTCATCCTCAGGACAAATTGCAACCTGTACGGAACAGGAGGTTAAAGGTGCTGATTCTCCAAGGAGGCAGATTGCTAGTGAAGCGGCTGGAATGGCGAACCCGAGCACAAGGAGATGAGAAATGAGGTGCGTTTTAGAAACCTTTGCCGATCACACGGTGTACCGTCTTCTGGGTTTCTCATGCATGTTTTCCATGTAGGAAGATGCCCTTGAAGCTGGAGATTTGGGACCCATGGGATGGGTACCACGCAGTATTACTTTAAAGGGTCTGCGTTTCCTCACCCAACCTCACCAAACCTCTCAGCCCCATGAGTGTCCATCCTTATGTCTCAATCAGCTGTGGGTCTAGATATGGTTAATCCAGGTGGCATCACAGCCCCTGAACGAATTTTGTAAGAATTTCTCTCTCTTTCACTGTCTTTGTTTCACGGGTTTTTAAAAGTAATTGATTTTTATAATGGGGTTTAGCTGCTTTTCACTGCTGTGTTTCTGCCGCTTTACACCCACTTGACTCACTTACAGAGAGATATCAATACATAGGTTTTAAGATTCTTACTAGTCAGATATATTCTTGGGCGGTGAATAGGGGGTGTTGAGTCCAATTCACTGAGCAAGGAGTAGGTCTTGTCTATTACCTATTGGGTTTATGGAACAGTATCTGAGCTAATTTGAAAAGCTTGTTTTATGCATCACACCACCTCACCTTTCCTCTTAAGCAGCCATAGTGTGTTTTCTAAACGTGTGCGTCTGTTCTGTTTTGTAATTCAGTTCAAGCGTAGCGGTTTTTACATTCCCTCTATAAGTGATATCTTATGATAAGTGTCTTTTTCTGTGTGACTTATTTCACTTAGAATCGTCCTACCTAAATCCACTCATCATGCTGCTACTAGCCTTATGACGTTGATTTCATGGCTGAGTGATATTCCATTGTACATAAGGACCACAACTTCTTTATCCATTTTTCTCTTTCCTGGGATATTTAAGGTGTAACGAAGTGGAGGTTCTTTTCAACAGAGCAGCCCTAAACTTTGGGGTGCCTGTGTCTTGCTGATTTTTAGTTTTCCCAATTTAAACGCCCATGAGTGGAAGTGCCCTATGCTCTGTAAGCTGAGTTTTTTAGATGTTTCAGGACATACCGTACACTTCTCCAGAGTGGCTGTTGGCAATTTACGTCCCGCCCATCAGCGTAGCAAGGCTCCCATTTCTCCATGGCCTGTCCTGCATTTCTAGTTTTGACACTTTATTCAGCAGGGCCCTTTTGACCGATGGGAAGCGAGACTTCTTTGTAGCGCTGATTTGCCTTTCCAGGTTGCTTGGTTGGCCAAAAAGGGCGTATGCGTTTTTTCCTGAATATATTCAGGAAAAAACGCATACTGCCTTTTTGGCCAAGGGCATCATTTTCGAGCTTTTGCCGCTTTTCCTGTGCTTTAAAGGCGATTCGAATCTCCCTCCTGAAATCTGTTTCCTGCAATTCTGCCTTGCTTTCAACTCCTCTTCGTTGCCTTCCCTCAATATATTTGTGGACGAGCGTTATCATTTATAAGTCTGCAGGTTTGTGAATTGCAGTGCCCCTGAGCTCCATTTTTCAACTCGCTTTCTTGGGAGCTGGCCGCAAAAGCGCAGGATTGCTTCAGGCCCTATTCTGGTCCCGGGCGGCAGGCTGAGCCTGTGGTTAATTCTTCTTCCTGATGGGAAAATAGAGTGACCTGTGCCTGTCCCAACACCTAGACCTAGTCTCTCATTGGTTCCCCCTCTTCCTGTTCATCCTCAGGACAAATTGCAACCTGTACGGAACAGGAGGTTAAAGGTGCTGATTCTCCAAGGAGGGAGATTGCTAGTAAAGCGGATGGAATGGCGAACCCGAGAACAAGGAGATGAGAAATGAGGTGCGTTTTGGAAACCTTTCCCGATCACACGGTGTACCATCTTCTGGGTTTCTCATGCATGTTTTCGATGTAGGAAGATGCCCTTGAACCTGGAGATTTGGGACCCATGGGATGGGTACCACACAGGATTACTTTAAAGGGTCTGCGTTTCCTCACCCAACCTCACCAAACCTCTCAGCCCCAAGACTGTCCACCCTTATGTCTCAGTCAGCTGTGGGTCTAGATATGGTCAATCCAGGTGGCATCACAGCCCCTGAACGAATTGTGTAAGAATTTCTCTCTCTTTCACTGTCTTTGTTTCACGGGTTTTTAAAAGTAATTGACTTTTATAATGGGGTTTAGCTGCTTTTCACTGCTGTGTTTATGCCGCTTTACACCCACTTGACTCACTTACAGAGAGATATCAATACATAGGTTTTAAGATTCTTACTAGTCAGATAGATTCTTGGGCGGTGAATAGGTGGTGTTGAGTCCAATTCACTGAGCAAGGAGTAGGTCTTGTCTATTACCTATTGGGTTTATGGAACAGTATCTGAGCTAATTTGAAAAGCTTGTTTTATGCATCATACCACCTCACCTTTCCCCTTAAGCAGCCATAGTGTGCTTTCTAAACGTGTGACTCTGCTCTGTTTTGTAATTCAGTTCAAGGGTAGCGGTTTTTACATTCCCTCTATAAGTGATATCTTATGATAAGTGTCATTTTCTGTGTGACTTATTTCATTTAGAATCGTCCTACCTAAATCCACTCGTCTTGCTGCTACTAGCATTATGACGTTGATTTCATGGCTGAGTGATATTCTATTGTACATAAGGACCACAACTTCTTTATCCATTTTTGTCTTTCCCGGTATATTTAAGGTGTAACGAAGTGGAGGTTCTTGTCAACAGAGCCGCCCTAAACTTTGGGGAGCCTGTGTCTTGCTGATTTTTAGTTTTGCCAATTTATACGCCCATGAGTGGAAGTGCCCTATGCTCTCTAAGCTGAGTTTTTTAGATGTTTCAGGACGCACCGTACACTTCTCCAGAGTGGCTGTTGGCAATTTACATCCCGCCCATCAGCGTAGCCAGGCTCCCGTTTCTCCATGGCCTGTCCTGCATTTCTGGTTTTGACACTTTATTCAGCATGGCCCTTTTGACCGATGGGAAGCGAGACTTCTTTGTAGCGCTGATTTGCCTTTCCAGGTTGCTTGGTTGGCCAAAAAGGGCGTATGCGTTTTTTCCTGAATATATTCAGGAAAAAACGCATACGCCCTTTTTGGCCAAGGGCGTCATTGTCGAGGTTTTGCCCCTTTTCCTGTGCTTTAAAGGCGATTCGAATCTCCCTCCTGAAATGTGTTTCCTGCAATTCTGCCTTGCTTTCAAATCCTCTTCGTTGCCTTCCCTCAATATATTTGTGGACGAGAGTTATCATTTATAAGTCTGCAGGTTTGTGAATTGCAGTGCCCCTGAGCTCCATTTTTCAACTCGCTTTCTTGTGAGCTGGCCTCAAAAGCGCAGGATTGCTTCAGGCCCTATTTTGGTTCCGGCCGACAGGCTGAGCCTGTGGTTAATTCTTCTTCCTGATGAGAAAATAGAGTGACCTGTGCCTGTCCCTACACCTAGAGCTAGTCTCTCATTGGTTCCCCCTCTTCCTGTTCATCCTCAGGACAAATTGCAACCTGTACGGAACAGGAGGTTAAACGTGCTGATTCTCCAAGGAGGCAGGTTGCTAGTGAAGCGGATGGAATGGCGAACCCGAGCACAGGGAGATGAGAAATGAGGTGCGTTTTAGAAACCTTTCCCGATCACACGGTGTAGCGTCTTCTGGGTTTCTCATGCATGTTTTCGATGTAGGAAGATGCCCTTGAACCTGGAGATTTGGGACCCATGGGATGGGTACCACGCAGTATTACTTTAAAGGGTCTGCGTTTCCTCACCCAACCTCACCAAACCTCTCAGCCCCATGAGTGTCCACCCTTATGTCTCAATCAGCTGTGGGTCTAGATATGGTCAATCCAGGTGGCATCACAGCCCCTGAACGAATTTTGTAAGAATTTCTCTCTCTTTCACTGTCTTTGTTTCACGGGTTTTTAAAAGTAATTGATTTTTATAATGGGGTTTAGCTGCTTTTCACTGCTGTGTTTCTGCCGCTTTACACCCACTTGACTCACTTACAGAGAGATATCAATACATAGGTTTTAAGATTCTTACTAGTCAGATATATTCTTGGGCGGTGAATAGGGGGTGTTGAGTCCAATTCACTGAGCAAGGAGTAGATCTTGTCTATTACCTATTGGGTTTATGGAACAGTATCTGAGCTAATTTGAAAAGCTTGTTTTATGCATCACACCACCTCACCTTTCCCCTTAAGCAGCCATAGTGTGCTTTCTAAACGTGTGACTCTGCTCTGTTTTGTAATTCAGTTCAAGGGTAGCGGTTTTTACATTCCCTCTATAAGTGATATCTTATGATAAGTGTCATTTTCTGTGTGACTTATTTCATTTAGAATCGTCCTACCTAAATCCACTCGTCTTGCTGCTACTAGCATTATGACGTTGATTTCATGGCTGAGTGATATTCTATTGTACATAAGGACCACAACTTCTTTATCCATTTTTGTCTTTCCTGGGATATTTAAGGTGTAACGAAGTGGGGGTTCTTGTCAACAGAGCAGCCCTAAACTTTGGGGAGCCTGTGTCTTGCTGATTTTTAGTTTTGCCAATTTATACGCCCATGAGTGGAAGTGCCCTATGCTCTCTAAGCTGAGTTTTTTAGATGTTTCAGGACGCACCGTACACTTCTCCAGAGTGGCTGTTGGCAATTTACATCCCACCCATCAGCGTAGCCAGGCTCCCGTTTCTCCATGGCCTGTCCTGCATTTCTGGTTTTGACACTTTATTCAGCAGGGCCCTTTTGACCGATGGGAAGCGAGACTTCTTTGTAGCGCTGATTTGCCTTTCCAGGTTGCTTGGTTGGCCAAAAAGGGCGTATGCGTTTTTTCCTGAATATATTCAGGAAAAAACGCATACGCCCTTTTTGGCCAAGGGCGTCATTGTCGAGGTTTTGCCGCTTTTCCTGTGCTTTAAAGGCGATTCGAATCTCCCTCCTGAAATGTGTTTCCTGCAATTCTGCCTTGCTTTCAAATCCTCTTCGTTGCCTTCCCTCAATATATTTGTGGACGAGAGTTATCATTTATAAGTCTGCAGGTTTGTGAATTGCAGTGCCCCTGAGCTCCATTTTTCAACTCGCTTTCTTGGGAGCTGGCCTCAAAAGCGCAGGATTGCTTCAGGCACTATTTTGGTTCCGGCCGGCAGGCTGAGCCTGTGGTTAATTCTTCTTCCTGATGAGAAAATAGAGTGACCTGTGCCTGTCCCTACACCTAGAGCTAGTCTCTCATTTGTTCCCCCTCTTCCTGTTCATCCTCAGGACAAATTGCAACCTGTACGGAACAGGAGGTTAAAGGTGCTGATTCTCCAAGGAGGCAGATTGCTAGTGAAGCGGCTGGAATGGCGAACCCGAGAACAAGGAGGTGAGAAATGAGGTGCGTTTTAGAATCCTTTCCCGATCACACGGTGTACCGTCTTCTGGGTTTCTCATGCATGTTTTCGATGTAGGAAGATGCCCTTGAACCTGGAGATTTGGGACCCATGGGATGGGTACCACGCAGTATTACTTTAAAGGGTCTGCGTTTCCTCACCCAACCTTACCAAACCTCTCAGCCCCATGAGTGTCCACCCTTATGTCTCAATCAGCTGTGGGTCTAGATATGGTCAATCCAGGTGGCATCACAGCCCCTGAACGAATTTTGTAAGAATTTCTCTCTCTTTCACTGTCTTTGTTTCACGGGTTTTTAAAAGTAATTGATTTTTATAATGGGGTTTAGCTGCTTTTCACTGCTGTGTTTCTGCCGCTTTACACCCTCTTGACTCACTTACAGAGAGATATCAATACATAGGTTTTAAGATTCTTACTAGTCATATATATTCTTGGGCGGTGAATAGGGGGTTTTGAGTCCAATTCACTGAGCAAGGAGTAGGTCTTGTCTATTACCTATTGAGTTTATGGAACGGTATCTGAGCTAATTTGAAACCCTTGTTTTATGCATCACCCCACCTCACCTTTACCGTTAAGCAGCCATAGTGTTTTTTCTAAACGTGTGTCTCTGTTCTGTTTTGTAATTCAGTTCAAGGGTAGCGGTTTTTACATTCCCTCTATAAGTGATATCTTATTATAAGTGTCATTTTCTGTGTGACTTATTTCATTTGGAATTGTCCTACCTAAATCCACTCATCTTGCTGCTACTAGCATTATGACGTTGATTTCATGGCTGAGTGATATTCTATTGTACATAAGGACCACAACTTCTTTATCCATTTTTGTCTTTCCTGGGATATTTAAGGTGTAACGAAGTGGAGGTTCTTGTCATCAGAGCAGCCCTAAACTTTGGGGAGCCTGTGTCTTGCTGATTTTTAGTTTTCCCAATTTATACGCCCATGAGTGGAAGTGCCCTATGCTCTCTAAGCTGAGTTTTTCAGATGTTTCAGGACACACCGTACACTTCTCCAGAGTGGCTGTTGGCAATTTACATCCCGCCCATCAGTGTAGCCAGGCTCCCGTTTCTCCATGGCCTGTCCTGCATTTCTGGTTTTGACACTTTATTCAGCATGGCCCTTTTGACCGATGGGAAGCGAGACTTCTTTTTAGCGCTGATTTGCCTTTCCAGGTTGCTTGGTTGGCCAAAAAGGGCGTATGCGTTTTTTCCTGAATATATTCAGTAAAAAACGCATACGCCCTTTTTGGCCAAGGGCGTCATTGTCGAGGTTTTGCCGCTTTTCCTGTGCTTTAAAGGCGATTCGAATCTCCCTCCTGAAATGTGTTTCCTGCAATTCTGCCTTGCTTTCAAATCCTCTTCGTTGCCTTCCCTCAATATATTTGTGGACGAGAGTTATCATTTATAAGTCTGCAGATTTGTGAATTGCAGTGCCCCTGAGCTCCATTTTTCAACTCGCTTTCTTGGGAGCTGGCCTCAAAAGCGCAGGATTGCTTCAGGCCCTATTTTGGTTCCGACCGGCAGGCTGAGCCTGTGGTTAATTCTTCTTCCTGATGAGAAAATAGAGTGACCTGTGCCTGTCCCTACACCTAGAGCTAGTCTCTCATTGGTTCCCCCTCTTCCTGTTCATCCTCAGGACAAATTGCAACCTGTACGGAACAGGAGGTTAAAGGTGCTGATTCTCCAAGGAGGCAGGTTGCTAGTGAAGCGGCTGGAATGGCGAACCCGAGCACAAGGAGATGAGAAATGAGGTGCGTTTTAGAAACCTTTCCAGATCACACGGTGTACCATCTTCTGGGTTTCTCATGCATGTTTTCGATGTAGGAAGATGCCCTTGAACCTGGAGATTTGGGACCCATGGGATGGGTACCACGCAGTATTACTTTAAAGGGTCTGCGTTTCCTCACCCAACCTCACCAAACCTCTCAGCCCCATGAGTGTCCACCCTTATGTCTCAATCAGCTGTGGGTCTAGATATGGTCAGTCCAGGTGGCATCACAGCCCCTGAACGAATTTTGTAAGAATTTCTCTCTCTTTCACTGTCTTTGTTTCACGGGTTTTTAAAAGTAATTGATTTTTATAATGGGGTTTAGCTGCTTTTCACTGCTGTGTTTCTGCCGCTTTACACCCACTTGACTCACTTACAGAGAGATATCAATACATAGGTTTTAAGATTCTTACTAGTCAGATATATTCTTGGGCGGTGAATAGGGGGTGTTGAGTCCAATTCACTGAGCAAGGAGTAGGTCTTGTCTATTACCTATTGAGTTTATGGAACGGTATCTGAGCTAATTTGAAACCCTTGTTTTATGCATCACCCCACCTCACCTTTACCGTTAAGCAGCCATAGTGTTTTTTCTAAACGTGTGTCTCTGTTCTGTTTTGTAATTCAGTTCAAGGGTAGCGGTTTTTACATTCCCTCTATAAGTGATATCTTATGATAAGTGTCATTTTCTGTGTGACTTATTTCATTTGGAATCGTCCTACCTAAATCCACTCATCTTGCTGCTACTAGCATTATGACGTTGATTTCATGGCTGAGTGATATTCTATTGTACATAAGGACCACAACTTCTTTATCCATTTTTGTCTTTCCTGGGATATTTAAGGTGTAACGAAGTGGAGGTTCTTTTCAACAGAGCAGCCCTAAACTTTGGGGTGCCTGTGTCTTGCTGATTTTTACTTTTCCCAATTTATACGCCCATGAGTGGAAGTGCCCTATGCTCTGTAAGCTGAGTTTTTTAGATGTTTCAGGACATACCGTACACTTCTCCAGAGTGGCTGTTGGCAATTTACGTCCCGCCCATCAGCGTAGCAAGGCTCCCATTTCTCCATGGCCTGTCCTGCATTTCTGGTTTTGACACTTTATTCATCAGGGCCCTTTTGACCGATGGGAAGCGAGACTTCTTTGTAGCGCTGATTTGCCTTTCCAGGTTGCTTGGTTGGCCAAAAAGGGCGTATGCGTTTTTTCCTGAATATATTCAGGAAAAAACGCATACGCCCTTTTTGGCCAAGGGCATCATTGTCGAGGTTTTGCCGCTTTTCCTGTGCTTTAAAGGCGATTCGAATCTCCCTCCTGAAATCTGTTTCCTGCAATTCTGCCTTGCTTTCAACTCCTCTTCGTTGCCTTCCCTCAATATATTTGTGGAGGAGAGTTATCATTTATAAGTCTGCAGGTTTGTGAAATGCAGTGCCCCTGAGCTCCATTTTTTAACTCGCTTTCTTGGGAGCAGGCCGCAAAAGCGCAGGATTGCTTCAGGCCCTATTCAGGTCCCGGGCGGCAGGCTGAGCCTGTGGTTAATTCTTCTTCCTGATGGGAAAATAGAGTGACCTGTGCCTGTCCCAACACCTAGACCTAGTCTCTCATTGGTTCCCCCTCTTCCTGTTCATCCTCAGGACAAATTGCAACCTGTACGGAACAGGAGGTTAAAGGTGCTGATTCTCCAAGGAGGGAGATTGCTAGTAAAGCGGCTGGAATGGCGAACCCGAGAACAAGGAGATGAGAAATGAGGTGCGTTTTGGAAACCTTTCCCGATCACACGGTGTACCATCTTCTGGGTTTCTCATGCATGTTTTCGATGTAGGAAGATGCCCTTGAACCTGGAGATTTGGGACCCATGGGATGGGTACCACGCAGTATTACTTTAAAGGGTCTGCGTTTCCTCACCCACCCTCACCAAAACTCTCAGCCCCAAGAGTGTCAACCCTTATGTCTCAGTCAGCTGTGGGTCTAGATATGGTCAATTCTGGTGGCATCACAGCCCCTGAACGAATTGTGTAAGAATTTCTCTCTCTTTCACTGTCTTTGTTTCACGGGTTTTTAAAAGTAATTGACTTTTATAATGGGGTTTAGCTGCTTTTCACTGCTGTGTTTATGGCGCTTTACACTCACTTGGC